>NC_042975.1:3837685-3852441 GCF_901001165.1 Salmo trutta | reverse complement strand
GAACTTCCCTCATGTGCGGTGAAAGGTGACAGAGTTAGGGCGGTGTTTGTCAGACCATGAGACCCCCCCCCCCCCCACCCCCCCAAAAAAATGTTTGGTCTTCTCATGAAAACGTATGAAGTATGACCACTTTATGGAAAGGGTAGACTCTCACGAACGCAATGGTGTTCTCCGTTTTGCTCTACGACAAGTGTCACGGGACTCGTCTGAAAGTTTAAAAAAATGATGTAAGTATTAAGGTAGTTTTGTGCATACCCCTAAAAAGTGGTTAAATATGTGTAAAATACATACATTTTCCCTGAGCTTTCTTATATCTCCTAGATATAGGAAAGACACTTCAAAACCCTGTTTCTTATTATATCTTTTTATCCATTTATAACTGTGTTATTCAATGCATTTCTCTTGGGCTGTAGTAGTAAAGGCCAAATACAATATGTTGTAGTTATGCAAATGGGCAAACAGAATAGCAGTCAAACAAGTTAAATTTGAAATCTATTGATGGAAAATGATCTTGCGAGTTTAATAAGGGTCAATTATATTTTCTCTTGCGACATTCAAATTACTTTAACGTCACGTTAAGCTTTTAATAATTATTATTTTGATGGAACATCAAATGTGTCTTCTTTCGTCGTTACAAATTACGTCTATATTACTTCATGGGAAAAAAAAGTTTATGGGATGAATGGTAACTCCTCTCTTCCTGCCCAGTTTTCAGGCCTTGTGGGTGGGTTTTGAGTGTTTATTGTACTAGAAATGTTTTGCTAGACCAGGCAACCCTGGTTGAGAGAGCGCTGCAGCAAGCAGCTGAGTTTACTAGAACTAAACTTCTAGAAAGGGAGAGAAACAGAGAAATAGCCCTAATCATTCAACAGTTTCAGAGAAAGGATCGAAGAATGTGCTTTCTCTCTGGGTAGGCTATATCCAGGGTGTCCCGTCGCTTATAAAAGTATTTCTGGAAGAGTTCAAACAGACGCCCGGGACAGTTCATACCACAAGGCATACTGTACATCAAAAATATGTTAAAAGCCAATGAGGCTGATGGTGCATAGCTGTATGGTGCACTCAACATGTATTGTAGTTGAGTAGCCAGCCTAGGCTACTGCTCTAATGTTTCTGTAATAGGCCTACATGTTTCTGCTTTGCCTGGTGTTTTGTTTTTGGGTTATTCATTGTCAAGCTTAAAAAAAAAACATCAAAGCCGGACTGAAACATTTTAGTAGCCTAGCTAAGACTGTGACGTGTCTGTACACTTTCCCTCCAGCTGCAAACAGGACACACGAAAGCAGCGCAATTTATGTTGAATTCACAGATGCATCAGGCTGTAAGTAGACGACTCAACTGTTGACTCATTTACAGTGCCTTCCGCATACAGCCTTATTCTAAAATGGATTACATTTAAAAAAAAATACTCAGCAATCTACACACTACCCCATAATGACAAAGCAAAAAGAGAAATATCTTATTTACATAAATATTCAGACCCTTTGCTATGACACTCAAAATTGAGCTCAGGTGCATCATGTTTCCATTGATCATCCATGAGATGTTTCTACAACTTGATTGGAGTCCACATGTGGTAAATTCAATTGACTGGACATGATTTGGAAAGGCACGCACCTGTCTGTATAAGTTGACAGTGCCTGTCCGAGCAAAAACCAAGCTATGGGGTCGAAGGAATTGTCCGTAGAGTTCCGAGACAGGATAATGTCGAGGCACAGATCATTCAAATCAAATCAAAGTTTATTTATCACGTGCGCTGAATACAACAGGTGTAGACCTTACAGTGAAATGCTTACTTACAGGCTCTAACCAATAGTGCAAAAAAAAGGTATGTGTGTGTGTGTGTGTGTGTGTGTGTGTGTGTGTGTGTGTGTGTGTAGGTAAGTAAAGAAATAAAACAACAGTAAAAAGACATTTGAAATTAACAGTAGCAAGCCTATATACAGACACCGGTTAGTCAGGCTGATTGAGGTAGTATGTACATGTAGGTATGGTTAAAGTGACTATGCATATATGATGAACAGAGGGTAGCAGTAGCGTAAAAAGAGGGGTTGGCGGGTGGTGGGACACAATGCAGATAGCCCGGTTAGCCAATGTGCGGGAGCACTGGTTGGTCGGGCCAATTGAGGTAGTATGTAACCATTTGGTTACCTGTTCAGGAGTCTTATGGCTTGGGGTTAAAAACTGTTGAGAAGCCTTTTTGTTCTAGACTTGGCACTCCGGTACCGCTTGCCATGCGATAGTAAAGAGAACAGTCTATGACTGGGGTGGCTGGGGTCTTTGACAATTTTTAGGGCCTTCCTCTGACACTGACTGGTGTAGAGGTCCAGGATGGCAGGCAGCTTTGCCCCAGTGATGTACTGGGCTGTACGCACTACCCTCTGAAGTGCCTTGCGGTCGGAGGCCGAGCAATTGCCATACCATGCAGTGATGCAACCGGTCAGGATGCTCTCGATGTTGCAGCTGTAGAACCTTTTGAGGATCTCAGGACCCATGCCAAATCTTTTCAGTTTCCTGAGGGGGAATAGGCTTTGTCGTGCCCTCTTCACGACTGTCTTGGTGTGTTTGGACCATGCTAGTTTGTTGTTGATGTGGACACCACACTTAATGATGGTGTTGGAGTCGTGCCTGGCCATGCAGTCGTGGGTGAACAGGGAGTACAGGAGAGGACTGACCACGCACCCCTGGGGAGCTCCAGTGTTGAGGATCAGCGTGGCAGATGTGTTACTCCTTACCCTCCTCACCTGGGGGCGGCCCGTCAGGAAGTCCAGGATCCAGTTGCAGAGGGAGGTGTTTAGTCCCAGGGTCCTGAGCTTAGTGATGAGCTTTGAGGGCACTATGGTGTTGAACGCTGAGCTGTAGTCAATGAATAGCATTCTCACATAGGTGTTCCTTTTGTCCAGGTGGGAAAGGGCAGTGTGGAATGCAAAAGAGATTGCATCATCTGTGGATCTGTTTGGGCGGTATGCAAGTTGGAGTGGGTCTAGGGTTTCTGGGATAATGGTGTTGATGTGAGCCATTACCAGCCTTTCAAAGCACTTCATGGCTACGGACGTGAGTGCTACGGGTCTGTAGTCATTTAGGCAGGTTGCCTTTGTGTTCTTGGGCTCAGGGACTATGGTGGTCTGCTTGAAACATGTTGGTATTACAGACTCAATCAGGGACATGTTGAAAATGTCAGTGAAGACACCTGCCAGTTGGTCAGCACATGCCCAGAGCACACATCCTCGTAATCCGTCTGGCCCCGCAGCCTTGTGTATGTTGACCTGTTTAAAGGTCTTACTCAGGTCGGCTACGGAGAGCGTGATCACACAGTCATCCGGAACAGCTGATGTTCTCATGCATGCCTCAGTTTTGCTTGCCTCGAAGCGAGCATAGAAGTGATTTAGCTCGTCTGGTAGGCTCGTTTCACTGGGCAGCTCACGGCTGTGCTTCCCTTTGTAGTCTGTAATAGTCTGCCACATGCGACGAGCGTTGGAGCCGGTGTAATTTGGAACCACCAAGACTCTTCCTAGAGCTGACCACCCGTCCAAACTGCGCAATCAGGGGAGAAGGGCCTTGGTCAGGGAGGTGACCAAGAACCCGATGGTCACTTGGACAGAGCTCTAGAGTTCCTCTGTAGAGATGGGAGAACCTTCCAGAAGGACAACCATCTCTGCAGCACTCCACCAATCAAGCCTTTATGGTAGAGTGACCAGATGGAAGCCACTCCACTGTAAAAGGCACATGACTCTCAGACCATGAGAAACAAGATTCTCTGGTCTGATGAAACCAAGGTTGAACTCTTTGGCCTGAATGCCAAGCATCACGTCTGAAGGAAACCGGGCACTATCCCTACGGTGAAGCATGTTGGTCGCAGAATCATGCTGTGGGGAGGTTTTTCAGCGGCAGGGACTGGGAGACTAGTCAGGATCGAGGGGAAGATGAACGGAGCAAAGCACAGAGAGATACTTGATGAAAACCTGCTCCAGAGCGATCAGGACCTCAGAGTGTGGCAAAGGTTCACCTTCCAACAGGACAACGACCCTAAGCACATAGCCAAGACAACGCAGTAGTAGCTTCGGGACAAGTCTTTGATTAGTCCTTGAGTGGCCCAGCCAGAGCCCGGACTTGAACCCGATCCAACATCTTTGGAGAGACCTGAAAATAGCTGTGCAGCAACGCTCCCCATCCAATCTGACAGAGCTTGAGAAGATCTACAGAGAAGAATGGGAGAAACTCCCCAAATACAGGTGTGCCAAGCTTGTAGCGTCATACCCAAGAAGACTCGAGGCTGTAATCGCTGCCAAAGGTGCTTCAACAAAGTACTAAGTAAAGGTTCTGAATACTTATGTGATATTTCAGTTTATTTTTTATAAATTAGCAAAAATGTGTAATAACCTGTCATTATGGGGTATTGTGATGTCATTATGGGGTATTGTGATGTCATTATGGGGTATTGTGATGTCATTATGGGGTATTGTGATGTCATTATGGGATATCGTGTGTAGGTTGATGAGAGAATTCTTTTTTTTTAATCCATTTTAGAATAAGAATGTAACTTAACATTTTTTTTTTTAAAGTCAAGGGGTCTGAATACTTTCCGAAGGCACTTGTGTGTCCTATTGTACTTCAGTAGTATTGTAATTCAGTAGTAATTTATACCCGTATAGGAATACTTTATCTCATATCTTTTTGACCGAGCTGACATGTTCTGTAGGATATAGCAATGACCCCTCGGTCCAGTAGAAGATTCGTTCAGTGCTGTTAGTGATGATATGATACAGCGCACTGGCTAGGTGGGTCTGAGAGGAGGGGTGTGTGTGTGTGTGTGTGTGTGTGTGTGTGTGTGTGTCTGTGTGGCAATTCACTGCTGTTTGGTGTGCAGCATGTTGGCAGTGCTTGCTGGGACTTGTAGTGCAGCGCATCGCGGGCAGTATGGTAGCGGGCCAAAAAGCAATTTACAACCCAAATCATTGCATGGGCTAGATAGACATCTGTCAGGGTCCGGAGTCGACCAGCAGGCCTTGTTTTATGATTATTTAACCCTTATTTTACCAGGTCAGATGACTGAGAACACATTCTCATTTACAGCAACGACCTGGGGAATAGTTTCAGGGTAAAGGAGGAGGGATGAATGAGCCAATTGGTAGCTGGGGATGATTAGGTGGCCATGATGGTATGAGTGCCAGATAAAAGCCGATTACCTCTGTTCAGATTGCAAGATGGCTGACGTGTGCAGTGGACACAACAGGGACTGACTAGACTATTTTTCTCCGCTCGTGACCATTTGTTCTGAATTCTAATTTCACCTATATTGCAACAGGGTTTCTTTTACAAGGGCCTTGCATTTTACAGTTTACACATTTAATAAAATACAAGGAACTGTGCCTCAAGTATGTTAACAGAACCAAAGACTTTAGACGTTAATGTAAATTATTCTAGATTATAATATTCAAACCTAACTTGCGCCTATATTTATGTGATTGAAAGTCTCATTATAGTTTGGCAACATCTTCTGGTGCCTCTCGTGTCAGCAACGGTGTGGACATAATAGGTTGTAGCCAATATGGATTAAACCATGTGTCACGCTTGCAGTAGTGGGTGTGGAGTCAGGCGCAGGAAACAGGAGTAGTTGCTAACGGGCTTTTAATGAATTGCACCGTAAAAGAATAGTACCCCCACGAAAAACACAACTTGGTTTGATCCAACAAACACAAGGATCCAATAACACGTACCACTGCATGAACAACAGTCGACAACAGAAAGTAAGCCCGCACACAGAACAGGTGGGGGAAACGGGCTTAAATACTAAACTAAACACTAATCATACACAGGTGCAAACAATCAAGACAAAACCAACAGAAAAGGGAAAAAGGGATCGGTGGCAGCTAGTAGGCCGGTGACGACGACCGCTGAGCGCCACCCGAACAGGGAGAGGAGTGCTTAAAAAAAAAAATCATGAAAACAATTGCACATCTCCAACGCAAAGCCTAAAAGGTAGGCTACCATTGTGTCAGATTATAAAATGAGCATTCATTCAAGAGAGGAGTTGCGACAGCAGTTTTTATGCAAAAACAGGAACTAAAGTAATAATGAGGGGGAAAAAAACACATAACAAAGGAATATATTTTTTGGCCTTATGATTGGGGCAAATCCAACACAACACGTCACTGAATACCTACCTCCTTATTTTCAAACATAATGATGGCTGCATCACGATATGGGCACAGATAGAACAATGAGCCAGATGTTTCACCGCATGTATAAATGTGAAGCATCCGATTGGCGTTTCCACCTTACCACCAAAATACTACACCATCTAAACACAGAAATAATGGTTATTCCACAATCTTTCCCAACTCGAGAGGTCGATAAATAAAATGTAAAACGTCCAATTTTACAAGTTCTTGAGGAACGTTCCGTGGTCCCCCTCCACGGCAGGGACAATCTGAGGGACCCAATCCAGTGTTCGCAGCAGGCCTCTTCCTGGGTAGTGTTGTACTGAGTGAAAGAGACTGTCAGAAAGATTGTCAGATTGCGCTGAGACACCATAGGGGGCCAAGTACAATAAACCACAAAACCTCTCCCAAAATTGATTGAACTAAACAAAAATGACACCACAATAGAACTAAGAAAAGGAGTAAAATATCAAAAGATAATGGGGGAAATAGATTTAAACAAATTTAAGGAGAATATCAACGACAATACAGTAATTTAAACCAAAATAAATGGACAAGCAGGGGATAGTGGCTCAAGTAATGTTATCTGGTATCAGTAAATGCCAATGTCTATTCACAAATGTTTTTGTTCTACCATTGGGGGGACAACAGTGACTCAGATACTGTAGTTCAGATGTGAGCTGGGAGTGTTCAGGACAGAAAAGTCACTATAATCCACAATGACTTGTTGAGTGTGATCAAAAGGCATTTGCCCCAGTTGTGAGTCTGTAATGGTGTGGATTGAAAGAGACTTAACTTTTAGGGAAGGGTGAACGTGCCTTAACGAACGTGTTGCACAAACCACTAGAGAATTTCGGTAGGCAGGGCTATCACATGAACTGCTGGAAAGGAACTATAGAGAGGTACTTAGCTTTGGGGAAGGGTGATGCGTTCACCCCTCCCAACTTCCATAAAGGCCATCTTGTTATTGTTGGGCAGCATATTTGATTTTTGAGTTCGGACATATAAAGTTTGTATGTGAAAACAACGCATACATTCAGTTGTTCTGAACTCACTTCATTCACGCTAAAGAGGGAGGCTCTCGGCTGGTGCTGGCACATGCACAGATCAAATACACTGCTGGAACGACGATTAAGGTGTTTACATGTCCTAATAATTCAAAAATATTGTTTTAATCGGCGTATGCTTACTTCGATTTTGACCACCTTACGCCAATTATGAGTAAGGCGTTTACATAACTACTGTATAACCTGCCTACTGGCACCTACTGCCTACTGCCATGATGACCTACTGCCTAGGCTACCTACTGCCTAATGCCATGACTGCCTACTGCCATGATGACCTACTGCCTACTGCCATGACGACCTACTGCCATGACGAGCTACTGCCATGACTACCTACTGCCTAGGCTACCTACTGCCTAATGCCATGACTACCTACTGCCATGACGACCTACTGACGACCTACTGCCTAGACTACCTACTGCCTACTGCCATGACTACATACTGCCTACTGCCATGACTACCTACTGCCATGACTACCTACTGCCTAGGCTACCTACTGCCTAATGCCATGACTACCTACTGCCTAGACTACCTACTGCCTAATGCCATGACTACCTACTGCCTACTGCCATGACGACCTACTGCCTAAACTACCTACTGCCTACGGCCATGACTACTTACTGTCTACTGCCATGATGACCTACTGCCTAGGCTACCTACTGCCTAATGCCATGACTACCTACTGCCTACTGCCATGACGACCTACTGCCTAGGCTACCTACTGCCTAATGCCATGACTACCTACTGCCTAGACTACCTACTGCCTACTGCCATGACTACCTACTGCCATGACGACCTACTGCCTAGGCTACCTACTGCCTAATGCCATGACTACCTACTGCCTACTGCCATGACGACCTACTGCCTAGACTACCTACTGCCTAATGCCATGACTACCTACTGTCTACTGCCATGACGACCTACTGCCTAGACTACCTACTGCCTACTGCCATGACAACCTACTGCCTAGGCTACCTACTGCCTAATGCCATGACTACCTACTGCCATGACAACCTACTGCCTAGGCTACCTACTGCCTAATGCCATGACTACCTACTGCCCACTGCCCACTGCCATAACTACCTACTGCCTACTGCCATGATGACCTACTGCCTAGACTACCTACTGCCTACTGCCATAATCAGTTTAATATGAAATTATTACTGTGCATGTAAACATGCTCAGTGAGAAGCGACCATTCAGATTACGTCTCCAATGTAACGGTTCCAAGATGGCCGCGCCCTATCGGTTAGTGAGAAAGTTTACAAAGTTTTTATTTACATTTGCAGGTTTTTTTGTTGTTGCAATTTTAGCAGTTGGGATATGCTTAGTGATCGTATTAGGTTATTAAAAGGACCCTTAAATAAATAATTTCAGTTCCACTTTAACTATCGTGTTGTGTAGTTACCTAACTTGAGATTCATGATTTTCTCACAGTGCCTTCAACAAGTATTCATACCTCTTGACTTATTCCACATTGTGTTACAGCCTGAATTCAAAATGGATCAAATATTATTTTTTTCTACACACGATACTTCATACTGACAAAGTGAAAACATGTTTCAAGAAATGTGTACAAATGTATTGAAAATTAAATACAGAAATATCTCATCTACATAAGTTTTCACACCCCTGAGCACTTTTGGTAGCGATTACAGCTGTGAGTTGTTCTGGGTAAGTGTCTAAGAGCTTTCCACACCTGGACAATCATGATGCAGTCACCACTACGCTTGAAAATATGGAGAGTAGGACTCAGTAATGTGTTTTATTGGATTTGCCTCAAACAAAACACTTTGTATTCAGGACAAAAAGTGAATTTAAATGCCAAATTGTTTTGCAGTATCCAATTAGTGCCTTGTTGCTGTAACGCCCTGGCCATAGAGAGGGGTTTTTGTTCTTTATTTTGGTTAGGCCAGGGTGTTACATTGGGTGGGCGTTCTATGTTCGTTTTCTAGGTTTTTTGTATTTCTTTGTTTTGGGCCGTGTGTGGCTCCCAATCAGGCACAGCTGTCGTTCGCTGTTGCTGATTGGGAGTCACACATAAGGAGCATTTTTTTCCTTTGGGTTTTGTGGGGGATTGTTTCTGTTTCGTGTTTGCACCTGACAGTACTGTTTGGCTGTCGGTTTTCTTGTTTTTGTATAGTGTTCACGTTGTTTAATAAATTCCTCAAGATGAACACTAACTCCACTGCACCTTGGTCTACTCTCTCTTCCGACGGCCGTTACAGAATCCCCCACCAGAAAAGGACCAAGCAGCGGAGGAAGGAGCAGCACCAGGAGAAGAGCGTTCAGGACTCGTGGACTTGGGAGGAGATACTGGACGGTAAAGGACCATGGGCTCAAGCTGGGGAGTATCGCCGCCCGCAGTGGGAGATCGAGGCAGCGAGAGCGGAGAGGCGCTGGTATGAGGCAAGGGAGCGCAACAGGCACGAGAGGCAGCCCCAAAAAAATTTTGGTGGGGGGCACACGGGGAGTGTGGCAGAGTCAGGTTGGAGACATGAGCCAACTCCCCGTGTTTATGGCAGGCAGCGTGGTACTGGTAAGGCACCGTGTTATGCTGTGAAGCACACGGTGTCTCCAGTGTGCATGAATAGCCCGGTGCGCTATAGGCCAGCCCCCCGCAAGTGCCATGCGAGTGCAGGCGTCGAGCCAGTACGGATTGTGCCGGCTCAGCGCGTCTGGTCTCCAGTGCGCCTTTTCGGTCCAGGTTATCCTGCACTGGCTCTGTGCACTGTGTCTCCAGGGCGCTGGGAGGGTCCAGTCCGCCCAATGCCTGCGCTCCGCCGGTGCGGGCCAAAGTGGGCATTCAGCCTGGAGTGTGGGTAAATAGCCTAAGTACCAGAACTCCAGTGCTCCCCCACAGCCCGGTTTATCCTGTGCCTCCTCCTCAGTCCAGGCCTCCAGTGGGTCTCCCCATCCTGGTCCGTCCTGTGCCTCCTCCTAGGACCAGGCCTCCAGTGGGTCTCCCCATCCTGGTCCGTCCTGTGCCTCCTCCTAGGACCAGGCCTCCAGTGGGTCTCCCCATCCTGGTCCGTCCTGTGCCTCCTCCTAGGACCAGGCCTCCAGTGGGTCTCCCCATCCTGGTCCGTCCTGTGCCTCCTCCTAGGACCAGGCCTCCAGTGGGTCTCCCCATCCTGGTCCGTCCTGTGCCTCCTCCTAGGACCAGGCCTCCAGTGGGTCTCGCCAGTCCGGAGCCGCCAGAGCCGCCGGCCAGTCCGGAGCCGCCAGAGCCGCCCGCCAGTCCGGAGCCGCCAGAGCCGCCCGCCTGTCCGGAGCCGCCAGAGCCGCCCGCCAGCCTGGTGAGTCCTGTGCCTGCGCCCAGGGCCAGGCCTCCTTCATGTCTCCCCAGCCTGGTGAATCCTGGGCCAGAGCCGTCAGAGCCGCCCGCCAGCCCGGAGCCACCGGAGCCGCCAGAGCCGCCCGCCAGCCTGGTGAGTCCTGTGCCTGCGCCCAGGGCCAGACCTCCTTCATGTCTCCCCAGCCTGGTGAATCCTGGGCCAGAGCCGCCAGAGCCGCCAGAGCCGCCCGCCAGCCCGGAGCCGCCGGAGCCGCCAGGGACGCCCGCCAGCCGGGCGCAGCCAGGGACGCCCGCCAGCTGGGGTCGCCCACCAGTCCTCTGGCGCGGCCAGGGGCGCCACCTAAGTGGGCGACGCCGAGGGTGGAGCGGAGGCCACGTCCCGCACCTGAGCCACCGCCGTGAGAAGGCCCACCCGGACCCTCCCCTTCAGAGTCAGGTTTTGCGGCCGGAGTCTGCACCTTTGGGGGGGGGTACTGTAACGCCCTGGCCATAGAGAGGGGTTTTTGTTCTTTATTTTGGTTAGGCCAGGGTGTTACATTGGGTGGGCGTTCTATGTTCATTTTTCTATGGTTTTGTATTTAACTACAATATTGTTTATCCATCATCCATTTTCTCCTATCACAGCCATTAAACTCTTCAACTGGTTTAAAGTAACCATTGGCCTCATGGGTAAATCCCTGAGCAGTTTCCTGTCTGGCAACTGATTTTAGAAGTAAAGTAACCATTGGCCTCATGGGTAAATCCCTGAGCAGTTTCCTCTCTGGCAACTGAGTTTGGAAGGACGCCTATATCTTTGTAGTGACTGGGTGTATTGATACACCATCCAAAGTGTAATTAATAACTTATTCATGCTCAATGGGAAATTCAAAGTCTGCTTTTAAAAAAACTAAAAAACAATAGGTGCCCTTCTTTCAAAAATCATGTCAAACACTATTATTGCACACAGAATGAGTCAATATAACTTATTATGTGACTTGTAAAGCACATTTTTACTCTTGAACTTATTTAGGCTTACCATAACAAAGGGCTTGAGTACTTATTGACTCAAGAAATGTCAGCTTTTCATTTGTAATTAATTTGTAAAAATTTTATAAAAACATAATTCCACTTTGACATTATGGGGTATTGTATGTAGGCCAGTGACATAAAATCTAAATTGTATCAATGTTATATTCAGGCTGTATGTAACACAATGTAACGTGGAAAAAGTCAAGGGGTGTGAATACTTTCTGATGGTGTAACGCCCTGGCCATAGAGAGGGGTTTTTGTTCTTTATTTTGGTTAGGCCAGGGTGTTACATTGGGTGGGCGTTCTATGTTCGTTTTCTAGGTTTTTTGTATTTCTTTGTTTTGGGCCGTGTGTGGCTCCCAATCAGGCACAGCTGAAGTTCGTTGTTGCTGATTGGGAGTCACACATAAGGAGCATGTTTTTCCTTTGGGTTTTGTGGGTAATTGTTTCTGTTTCTGTTGAGTGTTTTGCACCTGACAGGACTGTTTGGCTGTCGGTTTTCTCGTTTTGTTTTGTGTAGTGTTCTTTATTATATTAAAATCATGATGAACACTAACTCCGCTGCGCCTTGGTCTACTCTCTCTCCCGACAGCCGTTACAGATGGCACTGTATAGAGGCCCACAGTGGCAGTGTCATAATACCCATAAAACCAAGCGTTCAAAAAGGGAAATTGTTCCAATAGATTTTTTTCTCTCACCATTTTAGAACACTTAAAAACTGTCTTGTGCAAGTTTTAAATTGACACAATACCTGTTACCGTAGTTGTCAGCTAGAGATGATGTGCAGGAGCATGCTGGGATTTGTAGTTTTGCATGATGTCTACTTTGATGCTAATCTGAGAGTAAAAATATCTGAATATATTACTAAACGTCACCTTGTCCTAGAGAGATTTACATGGTTAAAAAGAAGGCGACTCAATTACCACCCCATCGACGGGGCGATTGTGCGATAAATCTCCTGGTAGACGCTGCACTTCCCTGTGACATCATCTCTGTGACATCATCTCTGTGACATCATCTCTGTCTCACCTCATGCACACCACTTCAAATATATATTTATATATATATATATATATATTATTTTTTTTTTTTTTAAATAACTTGCACATATTCAAAAATCTTCAACTCATATTTGTTTTTAGAAAAGGTATTCAACATTTTCAAAAGAGGTTACTGAGACCTATATTTGAAAATCAAATAAATGTATACTAAATAAAAATATAAACGCAAGATGAAAGTGTTGGTCCCATGTTTCATGAGCTGAAATAAAAGATCCCAGAAATTTTCCATACAACAAAAAGTTTATTTCTCTCCAATTTTGTGCACAAATTTGTTTACATCCCTCTCAGTGAGCATTTCTCCCTTGCCAAGATAATCCATTGGCATGCTGACTGCAGGAATGTCCACCAGGCATGGACAGACATGGGAGTTTGGCAGAGTCAGGGTGGAGACCTGAGCCAAATCCCCGTGCTTACGGTGGTGAGCAAGTGAAGAAGCAAGCACCGTGTTATGCGGTGATGCGCACTGTGTCGCCAGTGCGCATTCACAGCCCGGTGCGATCTGTGCCCGCGCCCCGCATTCGCTGTGCTAGGTTGAGCATTCAGCCAGGAAGGGTGGTGCCAGCTCAGTGCTCCTGGTCTTCAGTTTGCCTTCTCGGTCCAGGATATCCTGCGCCGGCGCTGCGCACTGTGTGGCCACTGCGTGTTCACAGCCCAGTTCGTCCTGTGCCAGCTCCCCGCGTTTGCCCGTCGAAAGTAAGCATCCAGCCAGGACCGGTTATGCCAGCTATACGCTCGAGACCTCCAGTGCGCCTCCACGGCCCAGTATATCCTGTTGCCCCACGTACCCGGCCTCCAGTAAGTCTATCCAGCCAGGTACGTCCTGTGCCTGCTCCTCGCACTTGCCCTGAGGTGCGTGTTACCATTCTGGTGCCACCTGTGCCACTCCCACGCATCAGGCCTCCAGTGCGCATTCCCAGTCCAGAGCATCCGGCGACAATCCCCAGTCCAGAGCTTCTGGCGACAGTTCCCAGTCCAGAGCTTCTGGCGACAGTTCCCAGTCCAGAGCTTCCGGCGACAGTTCCCAGTCCAGAGCTTCCGGCGACAGTTCCCAGTCCAGAGCTTCTGGCGACAGTTCCCAGTCCAGAGCTTCCGGTGACATTCTACTGTCCGGAACATCCTGTGACGGCCTGCAGTCCAGAACCTCCGGCGATGATCTATGGTCCAGTGGCACAAAAGCAGAGGGATCAGCGGGCGGAGCGGGGGTTATGCCCCGAACCAGAGCCGCCCTCCTCTATTGGAGGATGCGCTGGATGATAAGGTTCTGGGTACTGCACCAGAGCCGCCATAGACACTGGTTACCCTCCCAACCCTCCCTTTTGATTTTTTTTGTTTTGTTTTTTTAGTTGCATTTGGAGTCTGCACCTTTGGGGGGGTACTGTCACGTCCTGACCATGGTAAGCTGTTATTTTCTATGGTAGAGTAGGTCAGGGCATGACAGGGGGGTTTATTCTATGTCTTCTATTTCTATGTTCTTAGGTCCTAGTTTTTGTATTTCTATGTTGGTTTGTTTGGGATGATCTCCAATTAGAGGCAGCTGGTCCTCGTTGTCTCTAATTGGAGATCATATTTAAGTAGGGTTTTTTTCATCCTGGGTTTTGTGGCTGTGTCACGATTCCTACCGAAGGTGGCGCCCCCTCCTGCTCGGGTGGCGCTCGGCGGTCGTCGTCACCGGCCTATTAGCTGCCACCGATTCCCTTTTTGTTTTTCCCTTTTTGATGTTTTCTCACCTGCCCTGAGTTAGTCATTAGGACGGCTATTTAGTTCAGCTGGCCCGCTCCCTATTGTGCGGGATTGTCCTTCTGTGTGTCGACTGCGTTTTGTTCGACTGTGCTTGTCGATTGTATTTCCCCTGTTGTTGGGAGACCTTTTATTTTGTACATGTGGTTTTATTAAAATTACCACACAGTGTTCGCTGCTTCCTGCGCTTCTTTCCGCCACACCACAGACAAGCCGTTACAGGCTGATTATTTTTGAGTAGTGTTTGTTTCTCCTCTGCGTCACAGTTTGTTGTTTTGTCTCTTCGGTTATTTGATGTATTGCATAGTTTCACAGAGTAAATAAAATGTGGAACTACATACACGCTGCACCTTGGTCCTCTCCTTTTGACAGCCGTGACACTCAGAGCTGTTGAAACTCTATTTAAACACTATTTTCAAGTCTGGTT
>NC_042975.1:3817685-3835185 GCF_901001165.1 Salmo trutta | reverse complement strand
GTAATGTATTCTCTCTCTCCTCTATGTGGAGTAGGTAATGTATTCTCTCTCTCCTCTATGTGGAGTAGGTAATGTATTCTCTCTCTCCTCTATGTGGAGTAGGTAATGTATTCTCTCTCTCCTCTATGTGGAGTAGGTAATATATTCTCTCTCTCCTCTATGTGGAGTAGGTAATGTATTCTCTCTCCTCTATGTGGAGTAGGTAATGTATTCTCTCTCTCCTCTATGTGGAGTAGGTAATGTATTCTCTCTCTCCTCTATGGGGAGTAGGTAATGTATTCTCTCTCTCCTCTATGTGGAGTAGGTAATGTATTCTCTCTCTATGTGGAGTAGGTAATATATTCTCTTTCTCTTCTATGTGGAGTAGGTAATGTATTCTCTCTCTATGTGGAGTAGGTAATATATTCTCTCTCTCCTCTATGTGGGATAGGTTAATCTTCATAATTAATCTTCTCCTTTCCCCCCTCTGATAACCAGGTGGCGAATCGAATCTCTGCATGTCTGGCAGACATATCAGTGTGGATGACGGATCACCACCTCAAGCTGAACCTCGGCAAGACGCAGCTGCTCTTCCTCCCCGGGAAGGACTGCCCGTTCCATGATCTCGCCATCACGGTTGACAACTCCATTGTGTCCTCCTCCCAGAGTGCTAAGAGCGTTGGCGTGACCCTGGACAACACCCTGTTGTTCTCCGCTAACATCAAAGCGGTGACCCGATCCTGTAGGTTCATGCTCTACAACATTCGCAGAGTACGACCTTGCTTTACACAGGAAGTGGCGCAGGTCCTAATCCAGGCACTTGTCATCTCCCGTCTGGATTACTGCAACTCGCTGATGGCGGGGCTCCCTGCCTGTGCCATTAAACCCCTACAACTCATCCAGAACGCCGCAGCCCATCTGGTGTTCAACCTTCCCGAGTTCTCTCACGTCACCCCGCTCCTCCACACACTCCACTGGCTTCCAGTTGAAGCTCGCATCTGCTACAAGACCATGGTGCTTGCCTACGGAGCTGTGAGGGGAACGGCACCTCCGTACCTTCAGGCTCTGATCAGTCCCTACACCCAAAGAAGGGCACTGCGTTCATCCACCTCTGGCCTGCTCGCCTCCCTACCTCTGAGGAAGCACATTTCCCGCTCAGCCCAGTCAAAACTGTTCGCTGCTCTGGCACCCCAATGGTGGAACAAGCTCCCTCACGACGCCAGGACAGCGGAGTCAATCACCACCTTCCGGAGACACCTGAAACCCCACCTCTTTAAGGAATACCTGGGATAGGATAAAGTAATCCTTCTAACCCTCCCCCCTACCCTCCCCCCCCAAAAAATATATAGATGTACTATTGTAAAGTGGTTGTTCAACTGGATATCAAAAGGTGAATGCACCAATTTGTAAGTCGCTCTGGATAAGAGTGTCTGCTAAATGACGTAAATGTAATAGGTAATGTATTCTCTCTCCTCTATGTGGAGTAGGTAATGTATTATCTCTCTCCTCTATGGGGAGTAGGTAATGTATTCTCTCTCTCCTCTATGTGGAGTAGGTAATGTATTCTCTCTCTCCTCTATGTGGAGTAGGTAATGTATTATCTCTCTCCTCTATCTGGAGTAGGTAATGTATTCTCTCTCCTCTATGTGGAGTAGGTAATGTATTCTCTCCTCTATGTGGAGTAGGTAATGTATTCTCTCTCTCCTCTATGTGGAGTAGGTAATGTATTCTCTCTCCTCTATGTGGAGTAGGTAATGTATTATCTCTCTCCTCTATGGGGAGTAGGTAATGTATTCTCTCTCTCCTCTATGTGGAGTAGGTAATGTATTCTCTCTCTCCTCTATGTGGAGTAGGTAATGTATTCTCTCTCCTCTATGTGGAGTAGGTAATGTATTATCTCTCTCCTCTATGGGGAGTAGGTAATGTATTCTCTCTCTCCTCTATGTGGAGTAGGTAATGTATTCTCTCTCCTCTATCTGGAGTAGGTAATGTATTCTCTCTCCTCTATGTGGAGTAGGTAATGTATTCTCTCTCCTCTATGTGGAGTAGGTAATGTATTCTCTCTCTCCTCTATGGGGAGTAGGTAATGTATTCTCTCTCTCCTCTATGGGGAGTAGGTAATGTATTCTCTCTCCTCTATGGGGAGTAGGTAATGTATTCTCTCTCTCCTCTATGGGGAGTAGGTAATGTATTCTCTCTCTCCTCTATGTGGAGTAGGTCATGTATTCTCTCTGTCAAGGGTGTCGTAGGGATCGGACCAAAACGCAGCGGGAACGTGTAAACTCATCTTCTTATTTTATTAAAGAAGGAAAACAAAAGAAACACTTATACAAAAACAACAAACGCCACTAAACAGTCCCGTCAGGTGCACGAACACAAAACAGGAAACAACTACCCACAAATCCCATAGAAAAAAACACCCCTCTTAAATAGGACCTTCAATTAGAAGCAACGAGGAGCAGCTGCTTCCAATTGAAGGTCAACCCAATAAACGCCACATAGAAATAGACATACTAGAACTAACATAGAAATAGACTAACAAAGAACATAGCCCAACAAACCCCAAAACACTCTAAACAAACACCCCCTGCCACGTCCTGACCAAACTACAATAACAAATAACCCCTTTTACTGGCCAGGACGTGACAGTACCCCCCCCCCCCCCCCAAAAGGTGCAGACCCCGGAAGCACCTCACACAAAAAATATACACAAAAAAATAAACCCCAAAACAAAAAATAATCCTAACTAAAGGGAGGGAAGGGAGGGTGGCCACCGTCACCGACGGTTCTTGTGCTACACCCCCCCTCCCCAACCTGGCTCAGGCTCCGGCCTTACTCCCCAACCTAACCTGCCCACCCCCGCTAAATGCTTATTATACTTTACCCCTCCCGAATTCTCTGGGCTATGGCGCATCGTTGAAGACCCCGGGCTAATGGGCGTCGCTGGAGACTTCGGACTGAAGGGCGACTCTGGAAGCTCCGGACTGAAGGGCGACTCTGGGAGCTCCGGACTGGAGGGCGACTCTGGGAGCTCCGGACTGGAGGGCGACTCTGGGAGCTCCGGACTGGAGGGCGACTCTGGGAGCTCCGGACTGGAGGGCGACTCTGGGAGCTCCGGACTGGAGGGCGACTCTGCTGGCTCCGGACTGTGGGCCGTCTCTGCTGGCTCCGGACAGTGGGCCGTCTCTGCTGGCTCCGGACTGTGGGCCGTCTCTGCTGGCTCCGGACTGTGGGCCGTCTCTGTTGGCTCCGGACTGTGGGCCGTCTCTGCTGGCTCCGGACTGTGGGCCGTCTCTGGACGAGGACTTCGCACTGAAGGCCTGATGCGTGGTGCTGGCTTAGGAAGTGCCAGACTAGGAACACGCACCCCAAGGCTAGTGCGAGGAGCAGGAACTGGATACACCGGGCCATGAGTAGGCACTGGAGGTCTGGAGCGCACCTCCTGCACAACCCGTCCTGGCTGGATGGTCATAGTAGCCCTGCACGAGCGGAGTGCTGGCACAGGGCGAACTGGGCTGTGCAGAGGCCTGATGGTTGCCGTACGTAGAGCAGGCGTAGGGTAGCCTGGGCCAAGGAGGCGCACTGGTGGCCAGATGTGCTGCGCAGGCATCCTCCTTCCAGGCTGGATACCCACTCTAGCACGGCACTTGCGAGGGGCTGGGATCGCTCGCACCGGACTGTGCATGCGCATGGGCGAGATCATACGCACTTCCGCATACTCCGGCGCTCTCCACTCCACACGCTCCCCATAATAAACAAGGGTAGCTGGCTTAGTGCTCACCCTTGGCCCAGCCAAACTACCCGTGTGCCCCCCCAAAAACATTTATTGGGGGTGCCTCTCAGGCTTCCTTGTCAGCCGTGTCCCAGCATAGCGTTCTCTGTCCTCTTTAGCCTTCCTCCATGGTCGTTCTCCCACTAGTATCTGCTCCTAAGTCCAAAACTCCTTAAAGCTCCGCTGCTGCTCCTTCCTCCGCTGCTTGGTCCGTTGGTGGTGGGTAGTTCTGTCACGGGTGTCGTAGGGATTGGACCAAAACGCAGCGGGAACGTGTAAACTCATCTTCTTATTTTATTAAAGAAGGAAAACAAAAGAAACATGTATACAAAAACAACAAAACGACACTAAACAGTCCCGTCAGGTACACGAACACAAAACAGGAAACAACTACCCACAAATCCTATAGAAAAAAAACACCCCTCTTAAATAGGACCTTCAATTAGAAGCAACGAGGAGCAGCTGCTTCCAATTGAAGGTCAACGAAATAAACACCACATAGAAATAGACATACTAGAACTAACATAGAAATAGACTAACAAAGAACATAGCCCAACAAACCCCGAAACACTCTAAACAAACACCCCCTGCCACGTCCTGACCAAACTACAATAACAAACAACCTCTTTTACTGGTCAGGACGTGACACTCTCCTCTATGTGGAGTAGGTAATGTATTCTCTGTCCTCTATGGGGAGTAGGTAATATATTCTCTCCTCTCTATGTTTAGTAGGTAATTATTCTCTGTTTCCTCTATGTGGAGTAGGTAATGTATTCTGGGTTTTCTTTTGTGTTTTTTCATTCAGGTCTGGACTATTATCTCCATGTCCACATCACTCGTTCTCCCTCTATTCTCCCTCCTCTCTCCCGCTACTCTGCCTCCATTGTCCCTCCTCTCTCCCTCCTCTCTCCCTCCACTCTCCCTCTATTCTCCCTCTACTCTCCCTCTATTCTCCCTCCTCTCTCCCTCTACTCTCCCTCTATTCTCCCTCCTCTCTCCCTCCTCTCTCCCTCCACTCTCCCTCCTCGCTCCCTCCTCTCTCCCTCTACTCTCCCTCTATTGTCCCTCCTCTCTCCCTCCTCTCTCCCTCCTCTCTCCCTCCACTCTCCCTCCATTCTCCCTCTATTCTCCCTCTATTCTCCCTCCTCGCTCCCTCCTCGCTCCCTCCTCGCTCCCTCCTCGCTCCCTCCTCTCTCCCTCCACTCTCCCTCTATTCTCCCTCTACTCTCCCTCCTCTCTCCCTCCTCTCTCCCTCTATTCTCCCTCTATTCTCCCTCTATTCTCCCTCTACTCTCCCTCTATTCTCCCTCTATTCTCCCTCCTCGCTCCCTCCTCTCTCCCTCTACTCTCCCTCCTCTCTCCCTCCTCTCTCCTTCCTCTCTCCCTCCACTCTCCCTCCATTCTCCCTCTACTCTCCCTCTATTCTCCCTCCTCGCTCCCTCCTCTCTCCCTCCACTCTCCCTCTACTCTCCTTCTATTCTCCCTCTACCACGTCAACTTAAGCAATCCATTTCTTACCTCTCTCCACCATTATGTCTCTCTTCCTCACTCGCTCATCCCGCTCTCTGACCTCTCGTTCTTTCTGTAACCCCATTATAACTTCTCCCATCTCTCTCCTTTTCTTTCTTCATCATTTCATCACTGGGCCTCTCCCACCTCTCTCCTTCATCATCTCATCACTGGGCCTCCTGAGTGGCACAGCGGTCTAAGCCACTGCATCTCAGTGCTAGAAGCATCACTACAGACCCTGGTTCGATTCCAGACTGTATCACAACCAGCCGTGATTGAGAGCCCCATTAAAAAAAAAGGTGAAATATTTTTTTTTTAAATAAAAAATTATCTTCCCTTCTCTCTAATCTGTCCATCCTCTTTCTCGTATTCCTGTGTGTTGATTTGCTTCTCTGAGAACAACTGAAATACTCCACCTCTACTTCCTGATTCACTCTGCCTCTCCTCATCTCTCGTTTACCTCTTTAAGAGTATTTCAACACTGTTTATTTTATCTCATTTAGTCTCGCTCTAATTCAAAGTTTCAACTTGCTTTCTTAAAAACCACATTTCCACTGCTCTCTTTGTTGTGGTAAAAAAAAGGGAGGAGTCTCTAAATATGCTAATCTATTACTATCCATGTCTCTAATTGGTGGTGTTGTAACCTTTTTAGAACGAATTGAATTCTTCCATTATTCTCATGGTTTACACCCATTTCCACCACTGTAACGTACTGTATGTCACCCCTTGTTGATCAGTCCTTGTGTGCGTGTGTGTCACGCTGCGAGTGTTATTAACCATTTTCCTTCGGGTCCCTCTCCTTGCCCCAACCTGCCGTGAACCAGGGATCCTCTGAACACAACGACAACAGTCACCCTCGAAGCATCGTTATCCATCGCTCCGGCAAAAGCCTCAGCTACGGGCCAGAGCCCGTAGGGAAAAAACCACTTCTGCGTCTCAGAACAGACAACATCATCCAGTTAAATACTACTAGCTTAGTCATTTCACATTGGCTTCATCATCTCATCACTGGGCCTCCTGAGTGGCGCAGCGGTCTAAGCCACTGCATCATCCAGTTAAATTCTACTAGCTTAGTCATTTCACATTGGCTACATAAGGACGACCTCCCACTCCACTGCCAAGGCTTGTCTGTCGCTGCCCACATCTCGTTACCCGACCACATTAATGTCCAGCTATTTCTTTGACCCCCCCGAACAGGTGTTTCTAAACGAGCGGGTTTGTTCTCCTGGTTTTTAGAGTAATGAGTGGTGCAGCGGTGTTTTTACTCCTGAGGTCAGTGGGAACTTATTGCTTCACAGAAATAAAAGAGTCTATCAGAAATGGTTCCTTTCTTCTCTATAAAGGAGAAACTGTGAACAGGCAGGGCTGGATAAAATCATTCTACAGGTTTCAACATGCCAGATACTAGTTAAAGCTCAGGGATCCAGAGGGGATCGAGTCCCTTAGGAAATATGCTATCTAATAATGATACTGGATTATAATGTGTAGTGTGTGTGTGTGTGTGTGTGTGTGTGTGGATTACCTGCCACCGTAGGGAAGCAGTATTATTTTGAATCCTTTCCGTCTGTTCTTTACCCTCTGATGTCTGTGTCTCCACTGAGAGAACAAGATGAATACATTGGTGTGTGTATCAACTGTGTTTCTTCACTTGTAGCGTCGTGAGGCAATTTCCATCTATCTGTGGCGCAGAGATCCGCACAGCAGGGCCGCCGGCAAATGTGCCGAGCTGGCGTTTGACACAAAAAGAGTTGAAAAGAGGGACAAGGTACTTTTGTTTAGACTGATTTGTTTAGACTGAGTCGTTTAGATGGATTCATTTAGACTGAGTCGTTTAGACTGAGTCGTTTAGACTGAGTCGTTTAGACGGATTCATTTAGACTGAGTCCTTTAGACAGATTCGTTTAGACTGATTCATTTAGACAGGATTAGAGCCCATATATAACCGTTTTTTTTACAGGTGATTTATTACTATGTCATACCCAGAGTTTTACCTGGCTAGGCTAGCCTATCAGATCAAGAAAAACTCTGGGCCCCAGGAAATCAATCCCCCCCCACCACTCTGGAACCTGTGGTGCCGCTTCTGAAATCAACACACAACGTTACAAATGAAAACACATTAAACAGCTGAAATCACAACGTTACAAATGAAACAAATATTAATCTTAGAGTCAAAACAAGATTTTTCTTTATTTTTTGCTTTGGATTCTCTCTCTAGTTATTTTTCATTTTTTTTGTCCCAGAAGTTTTCGTCAAAGGGGGATAGTGTCTGAAACCTAGTGTAAGACCATGCTTGCAATTCAAAGATTTGATGTTTATTGAGGTTTGCAGGCCACAGTTTATTTAACGAGAGTCAGACTCTAAGCTTCAGGAAATAAACAAATTAAATGTGGATTTTGGTTTGGAAAAGACCATGGAATGGAGAAAAAGTCAGAAAGAAGGATGAATGACATTACTACGGACAAACAAATAATTAAGGCACATAGTATGAGGATATGTGGGATGTGTAATATACAGGTAGATTTATGTGGCATGTTACAGCAACAACTGCGCCTTTTCACTAATGCGGCATAACAAAATCCGTTCTGTTTCAATGCCATAATATATTCACAAACATAATATACATAATCATTACACTTTCGACCCTAGTCTTCAATATCATCATATTAATAATAGTAGTATTTGACGATGTACTCTGCTAACATAATCTAATTTACATTTACATTTAAGTCATTTAGCAGACGCTCTTATCCAGAGCGACTTACAGATTGGTGCATTCACCTTATGATATCCAGTGGAACAACCACTTTACAATAGTGCAATAGTGCAACAGCATCACACTGCTACAGCAACACACTGTTACAGCAACACACTGTTACAGCAACACACTGTTACAGCAACACACTGTTACAGCAACACACTGCTACAGCAACACACTGTTACAGCAACACACTGTTACAGCAACACACTGCTACAGCAACACACTGTTACAGCAACACACTTCTACAGCAACACACTGTTACAGCAACACATTGTTACAGCAACACACTGTTACAGCAACACACTGCTACAGCAACACACTGCTACAGCAACACACTGCTACAGCAACACACTGTTACAGCAACACACTGTTACAGCAACACACTGCTACAGCAACACACTGTTACAGCAACACACTGCTACAGCAACACACTGTTACAGCAACACACTGCTACAGCAACACACTGCTACAGCAACACACTGCTACAGCAACACACTGTTACAGCAACACATGTTTTGCTTTTGCTGTAAAGCCTTTTTGAAATCGAATAACGTGGTTCGATTCAGGAGAGGTGTACCTATAAAACGGTGTAAAATAGTCCTATGTTTGAGAATTTTTTTAAATTAAATTTGGTTATGGTTAGGTTATGAATATGGCGCTCTGATTTTTCGCTGGATGTTGATCCCGCATACGGGACGAGCGCTTTACAGCTGAAATCAAAACGTTACAAGTGAAAAAAAATATCGAACCGTTTTTTTTGTATCATCCATTTTCTCAAAAGTTTAATATATGTAGTTTGAATCAAATATCTCAAAATGTTGACATTTTGACAGTCAATTTGAGATGGTTTTATTTTTTAATGGTGGCTGAGAATGGACTTCCATCGTTTCCAGTGGCTCAGTGCAACCAGGAGTCGGTGACAGCTACTCTGACAATGTTAGAATGTAACAGGCTGTTTCTGCAATTTCAGGTAAAAAATCTCATTAAAACAAGTGTTCTGTTCACTCTGCCCTGCTCGGAGAGGGGCAGCGTCCCCAGACACATTTCTGCCCTGCTTGGAGAGGGGCAGCGTCCCCAGACACATTTCTGCCCTGCTCGGAGAGGGGCAGCGTCCCCAGACACATTTCTGCCCTGCTCGGAGGGGAGGGGGCCAGTGTCCCCAGATAAAATTCTGCCCTGTTCGGGGGGGAGGGGGGCAAGTGTGAGTGTTGTGTACGACCTCCGGAGGTAAGCTCTCCAGACATGATAATATGAAAATGTCCCTCCGTAGTGTGCCTGTCTTTTTCTCTATTCTATCGACCTCCAACCAGCATCATTAACATACACTCTGCTGGGGGTTGCTCACTGTTATGCTGTTGTTCTGTATATATTATTTGGGGGGGGGATCTTCCGTATGTAGGCCTTATGAAGGGTTTATGAAGCTTAATAAAGGGGTTTACGAAGGCTTCATTAGGTCTTCTTTAGATAAACTTTGTTTGCTCTGAACCGGTTTAGAGTATTTTGTTATTTTCGTACTTGTGTATCCCCGCACCCCATTTGTATTGAAAACAACACCCACTGTGCTTATTTACAAAACAAATCTAAGTAATTATCTACTGCTATCCCCGTTGCTGCACTCAAAAGCACTACAGCAACACACTGCTGCAGCAACACACTGCTACAGCAACACACTGCTACAGCAACGCACTGTTACAGCAACACACTGCTACAGCAACACACTGCTACACACTGCTACAGCAACACACTGCTACAGCAACACACTGCTACAGCATCACACTGCTACAGCAACACACTGCTACAGCAACACACTGTTACAGCAACACACTGCTACAGCAACACACTGTTACAGCAACACACTGCTACAGCAACACACTGTTACAGCAACACACTGCTACAGCAACACACTGTTACAGCAACACACTGCTACAGCAACACACTGTTACAGCAACACACTGCTACAGCAACACACTGCTACAGCAACACACTGTTACAGCAACACATGTTTTGCTTTTGCTGTAAAGCCTTTTTGAAATCGAATAACGTGGTTCGATTCAGGAGAGGTGTACCTATAAAACGGTGTAAAATAGTCCTATGTTTGAGAATTTTTTTAAATTAAATTTGGTTATGGTTAGGTTATGAATATGGCGCTCTGATTTTTCTCTGGATGTTGATCCCGCATACGGGACGAACGCTTTACAGCTGAAATCACAACGTTACAAGTGAAAAAAAATATCGAACCGTTTTTTTTGTATCATCCATTTTCTCAAAAGTTTAATATATGTAGTTTGAATCAAATATCTCAAAATGTTGACATTTTGACAGTCAATTTGAGATGGTTTTATTTTTTAATGGTGGCTGAGAATGGACTTCCATCGTTTCCAGTGGCTCAGTGCAACCAGGAGTCGGTGACAGCTACTCTGACAATGTTAGAATGTAACAGGCTGTTTCTGCAATTTCAGGTAAAAAATCTCATTAAAACAAGTGTTCTGTTCACTCTGCCCTGCTCGGAGAGGGGCAGCGTCCCCAGACACATTTCTGCCCTGCTTGGAGAGGGGCAGCGTCCCCAGACACATTTCTGCCCTGCTCGGAGAGGGGCAGCGTCCCCAGACACATTTCTGCCCTGCTCGGAGGGGAGGGGGCCAGTGTCCCCAGATAAATTTCTGCCCTGTTCGGGGGGGAGGGGGGCAAGTGTGAGTGTTGTGTACGACCTCCGGAGGTAAGCTCTCCAGACATGATAATATGAAAATGTCCCTCCGTAGTGTGCCTGTCTTTTTCTCTATTCTATCGACCTCCAACCAGCATCATTAACATACACTCTGCTGGGGGTTGCTCACTGTTATGCTGTTGTTCTGTATATATTATTTGGGGGGGGATCTTCCGTATGTAGGCCTTATGAAGGGTTTATGAAGCTTAATAAAGGGGTTTACGAAGGCTTCATTAGGTCTTCTTTAGATAAACTTTGTTTGCTCTGAACCGGTTTAGAGTATTTTGTTATTTTCGTACTTGTGTATCCCCGCACCCCATTTGTATTGAAAACAACACCCACTGTGCTTATTTACAAAACAAATCTAAGTAATTATCTACTGCTATCCCCGTTGCTGCACTCAAAAGCACTACAGCAACACACTGCTGCAGCAACACACTGCTACAGCAACACACTGCTACAGCAACACACTGTTACAGCAACACACTGCTACAGCAACACACTGCTACAGCAACACACTGCTACAGCAACACACTGTTACAGCAACACACTGTTACAGCAACACAGCAACACACTGTTACAGCAACACACTGTTACAGCAACACACTTCTACAGCAACACACTGCTACAGCAACACACTGCTACAGCATCACACTGCTACAGCAACACACTGCTGCAGCAACACACTGTTACAGCAACACACTGCTACAGCAACACACTGCTACAACAACACACTGCTACAGCAACACACTGCTACAGCAACACACTGCTACAGCAACACACTGCAACAGCAACACAGCAACACACTGCTACAGCAACACACTGTTACAGCAATGTAGTAGAGTTAAAATGGTTATTCCAGCAAACTTCAGGTTATTGGAATAGTACACAACGCAGAGCAGAACAATCAGGTTGAGGGTCAGTGGCCAAAGCCCGCGAACAGGAATGTTCCAAGTTCAGACAGAAGAGGGGAGTCAGATCGCTATGATCGCCAGGAACTTTGCTTTTGGTTTCTAATTGTAATTGTTGCGCTACTGGTGATGCCTGTTGATGTTAGGTAGGCAGCTACAGTAGCTGAATGATGTTAACATCTTCAGGTTTTATTTCATTAAATGTATTTTATTTTATCTGGGTGCTTACGTCACCTACTAACACCCTGGTACTACCCATAGCTCCCGCTCTCCTCAGTCTGAGAAAACACTGAAAGAGAAAGGTATGGGTTGCAGATTACTCCTTTGTAGAAGTCCGTAACGTGAAATAAATAAAACGTCCCAAGGTTAATGCTGTAGATATTGTTATAAGGGAGTGTGAGACTATTGAAACCCGTAACTTTCAGAGTTTTATTGTTGTTATTAATATAGTTTACAGAGTGCTAAAAGTGTTGCTAGCTAGCATGCCTTTCTGTGATGCAGACGGCTAGCTGAGCTACCGACTAGTGATGGTGTTGCATTATGGGAGATGTAGTTTTGGCCCTCTAAAGTCTGAATGGGATAAAGGCGATTTCACGTTGTAACTTGTTTGTGTTGCAGTGTTTTTGTACATGAGTTGTTGTATTTTGGTACTGTCAACACTGAAAGCACCTAGCAATGTATTGGGGATGTGAGACAGGATATGTGTTTTACCTTTCTTCATGCTCCTGTGTAGAACAACTTGTCAGATGGTGCATTGGAGACTGATGTGTTCCTGTCCTGTCTTTTCACAATACTATTGCAGATCAACATAAAAGCCTAAAAGACAGCCGTGGTGTCGCTCTTCATTTCTTGGTTCTCCTGTGGTGCATAACAGACCTGCTACAGATTGGTGCCGTGACCCCGGATCAACAGATCAGCTGCAGCAGATCGCCGGGGGACCCCTACACAGAACTGGATCGACATCACACATTTAAAACATTTGAGGGCAAGGTGAACTTTGGACAATATGTTGCGTACACCTCAGTTGTATGAGATTACAGAACAGGAGAGAGAAGACACATCAGGTGTTGGTGATAACAATGTACATGTTACTCCGGTTGGTGTTACTGCGAGAGGTCCACAAGGTATTGCTAGTGGGGTTTGGCGGGGGGCTCAGTTGGCCAGTATGGTGGAACATAGTGCTAGAGCCAGTCCTCTTAGATACCCAGCAGTCGACACTAGAGTGCCAAGTGTTAGTAGTAGCCAACCAGGCAACGATAACAGTGAAGAGTCCCAGAAGGCCATAAGGGGTGAAAATGAAAACCGAACACAATTGCAAGCCCTAGCAGAGTTAGTCAAACAACTGGGCAGTGAAATAGGAAATCAAGTTGCCGCTAGTCTAGCAGGGGCTGGTCCAAGCACTTCCCCTCCCCAACCAATAGTAAAAAATACCTGATTGGTCAAAGGTCAACCTAATTCTGAAGTCAGACGTCAGAGAACCACCCCACTTCCGGGGTGATAGCACAGATCGGAGCACAGTGACTGAATGGCAAGAACTTATGCAAGCTTACTTGAAAAAGAAGGGATGCAGTGTATCAGAACAGGAGGTAAGAGATACAGGACAGACTGATGGGGCGGGCTAAAGACATAGTCAGAATTGGGCTCCGTGGAAACCCTCTTGTTAACATAAGCAGAGATCCTGAAGCCATATACAATATCTTGAGGCAACACTTTGGAGAGGCAATCTCATCCACAATCCCATTAGGATACGTCTATGAAACCTTACCAAGACAGTCAGAGAGCTGCTTGGATTATTGGGTTAGACTGAACAAAGCAATTGACCTTGCCAATGAGTGCTTGTAAAGACAAGGGAAAAGAGTGGATGATCCAGGTCACGAGGTGACCATGATGTTTTGTTAAGCACTGCCTTGATCCAGCACTATATGCCGCTCTTAGGCGCAGGCCTATTGAAAATTGGACCGTTGGAGATTTGCAGGCAATGATTGACAGCCATCACCGAGACAAACAGTCAGCCAGACACAGGGCGCAAAGTACTGCCAAGGTAGAAGTTGTGATGACCCCCGACGCTTGGTGTATGACTCAACAACATGCAGTCGGTCAAAATAATTCAGCCACACCCACTAACAGTGATCAGGCTCCATTGAACAAAGTAATTTCTCTCCTGGAAAAGCTCCTGTCAACCCAGGAACAAAATCAAAGGAGAACTTCAGCCAGAACGCCACAAACTAATACTGCTGCTGGTCCCTGTAGAATTTGTAAGGCCTCAGACTATTCAACTCAGTCGCACTGCGGAGGGTTTATGCTTCAAGTGTCACAGGTCAGGCCACAGAGGCTTTGAATGTCCAGCAAGAAAACAAGTTGGAAAGGCAACTGCCGAGGCTCCCCCTGGCCCCACTTTAAACTAACATGCTCACGCCAAGAGGGGGGCGGTGTGGGTGAACATGTTACACCCCCCACAGAACACCACAGATATGAGGACTGGAAACATAATGAAAAACGAAGTGATTTATCCGAAAAATAGAGAGTAATGACAGTCTTTTCTATGTTCCAGTAATGGTGCAAGAAATTGTAGAACTTCAAGCTCTGATAGATAGTGGGTCTATGACCCTGCACGTTAAGTGAAGTCAGCTGAAGAAACACTTCTGAGAGGTAATGTGATAAAACCAGAGACTAGAAAGCCAACTCAAGTAGTTCTTGTAGGCTGTGGGGGCAACCAGGCACAGCCTAAGTATGAATATGACTTGAACATTGATCTTTTAGATTGAAAAATGGCAGTGTCTGTTTTAGTTGTACCTGGACAGACAGATGACATGATAGTTGGATCGAACGCCATAAAACACATAATGCAACAGGTTTTAAGAAAACAAAGTGGTATTGGGACAGCCTCTCCAAACCTGCCAAAGGATATTCACATGGACTTTTACTCAGGATGCTAGCCAACGTTAACCGCGCCCCATTTGTATTGAAAACAACACCCACTGTGCTTATTTACAAACAAATCTAAGTAATTATCTACTGCTATCCCCGTTGCTGCACTCAAAAGCACTACAGCAACACACTGCTGCAGCAACACACAGCTACAGCAACACACTGCTACAGCAACACACAGCAACACACTGCTACAGCAACACACTGCTACAGCAACACACTGCTACAGCAACACACTGCTACAGCAACACACTGCTACAGCAACACACTGCTACAGCAACACACTGCTACAGCAACATACTGCTACAGCAACACACTGTTACAGCAACACACTGCTACAGCAACACACTGCTACAGCAACACACTGTTACAGCAACACACTGCTACAGCAACACACTGCTACAGCAACACACTACTACAGCAACACACTGTTACAGCAACACACTGCTACAGCAACACACTGCTACAGCAACACACTGCTGCAGCAACACACAGCAACATACTGTTACAGCAACACACTGCTACAGCAACACACTGCTACAGCAACACACTACTACAGCAACACACTGTTACAGCAACACACTGCTACAGCAACACACTGCTACAGCAACACACTACTACAGCAACACACTGTTACAGCAACACACTGCTACAGCAACACACTGCTACAGCAACACACTGCTGCAGCAACACACAGCAACATACTGTTACAGCAACACACTGTTACAGCAACACACTGCTACAGCAACACACTGTTAGAGCAACACACTGCTACAGCAACACACTGTTACAGCAACACACTGCTACAGCAACACACTGCTGCAGCAACACACTGCTGCAGCAACACACTGCTACAGCAACACACTGTTACAGCAACACACAGCAACACACTGTTACAACAACACACTGTTACAGCAACACACTGTTACAACAACACACTGTTACAGCAACACACAGCAACACACTGTTACAACAACACACTGTTACAGCAACACACAGCAACACACTGCTGCAGCAACACACTGTTACAGCAACACACTGTTACAGCAACACACTGCTGCAGCAACACACTGTTACAGCAACACACTGCTACAGCAACACACTGTTACAGCAACACACTGTTACAGCAACACACTGCTACAGTAACACACTGTTACAGCAACACACTGTTACAGCAACACACTGTTACAGCAACACACTGCTACAGCAACACACTGCTGCAGCAACACACTGTTACAGCAACACACTGGTAGAGCAACACACAGCAACACACTGTTACAGCAACACACTGCTGCAGCAACACACTTTTACAGCAACACACTGTTACAGCAACACACAGCAACACACTGTTACAACAACACACTGTTACAGCAACACACAGTAACACACTGTTACAGCAACACACTGTTACAGCAACACACAGCAACACACTGTTACAACAACACACTGTTAAAGCAACACACAGCAACACACTGTTACAGCAACACACTGCTACAGCAACCCACTGCTGCAGCAACACACTGTTACAGCAAAACACTGTTACAGCAACACACAGCAACACACTGTTACAACAACACACTGTTACAGCAACACACAGCAACACACTGTTACAACAACACACTGTTACAGCAACACACAGCAACACACTGCTGCAGCAACACACTGTTACTGCTACAGCAACACACTGTTACAGCAACACACTGTTACAGCAACACACTGCTACAGTAACACACTGTTACAGCAACACACTGTTACAGCAACACACTGTTACAGCAACACACTGCTACAGCAACACACTGCTACAGCAACACACTGCTACAGCAACACACTGCTACAGCAACACATTGTTACAGCAACACACTGTTACAGCAACACACTGTTACAGCAACACACAGCTACAGCAACACACTGCTACAGCAACACACTGCTGCAGCAACACACTACTGCAGCAACACACTGTTACAGCAACACACTGTTACAGCAACACACTGCTACAGCAACACACTGCTACAGCAACACACTGCTACAGCAACACTCTACTGCAGCAACACACTGATACAGCAACACACTGGTACAGCAACACACTGCTACAGCAACACACTGCTACAGCAACACACTGCTGCAGCAACACACTACTGCAGCAACACACTGTTACAGCAACACACTGTTACAGCAACACACTGTTACAGCAACACACTGTTACAGCAACACACTGCTACACCAACACACTACTACAGCAACACACTGCTACAGCAACACATTGTTACAGCAACACACTGATACAGCAACACACTGCTACAGCAACACACTGCTACAGCAACACACTGTTACAGCAACACACTGTTAAAGCAACACACTGCTACACCAACACACTACTACAGCAACACACTGCTACAGCAACACTCTACTGCAGCAACACACTGATACAGCAACACACTGTTACAGCAACACACAGCTACAGCAACACACTGCTACAGCAACACACTGCTGCAGCAACACACTACTGCAGCAACACACTGTTACAGCAACACACTGTTACAGCAACACACTGCTACAGCAACACACTGCTACAGCAACACACTGCTACAGCAACACTCTACTGCAGCAACACACTGATACAGCAACACACTGGTACAGCAACACACTGCTACAGCAACACACTGCTACAGCAACACACTGCTGCAGCAACACACTACTGCAGCAACACACTGTTACAGCAACACACTGTTACAGCATCACACTGTTACAGCAACACACTGCTACAGCAACACACTGCTACAGCAACACACTGCTACAGCAACACACTGCTACAGCAACACACTGTTACAGCAACACACTGCTACAGCAACACACTGTTACAGCAACACACTGCTACAGACAACACACTGCTACAGCAACACACTGCTACAGCAACACACTGTTACAGCAACACACTGTTA
>NC_042975.1:3762685-3812685 GCF_901001165.1 Salmo trutta | reverse complement strand
TTTTTCTCTATGGACTATTTATTATTTCCTGGGAACTGGGAAGAGCGATCCTTATTTCATTTCTCCCTTCTGGATTAATTTGATTTATCTTGATAAATTGATTAATTTTGGGACTGAACTGAATTGAATGTTAACTTTTATTGGAGGAAAGAGACATTGTTGCTCAACAAAATAGATATTTAGGGGGTTTTCACACTTGGTCCCTTTCAGACAATTTCTGTGAACTCGGCGCGTTTCCCTTGATTTCTTTGTGGAGTGTGAACGCTCCGAAGGAACTGAGACCCCTAAAATGAGCCCCTGACGCAAACCGAACTGAGACCATCTCGAGAGGGCAACGTGAACACAAAGCTCCCCAGGTTCGCTTATCATTATTCCTGCTCCTCACACAAGACGACTGCAACACCATTTCCCCTGACATAACACTAGACTACTGTTATAACCCCTCACACTAGACTACTGACATAACACCTCACACTAGACTACTGTTATAACCCCTCACACTAGACTACTGACATAACCCCTCACACTAGACTACTGACATAACCCCTCACACTAGACTACTGTTATAACCCCTCACACTAGACTACTGTTATAACCCCTCACACTAGACTACTGACATAACACCTCACACTAGACTACTGACATAACACCTGTTATAACCCCTTACACCAGACTGCTGACGTAACCCCTCACACTAGACTACTGTTATAACCCCTCACACTAGACTACTGACATAACCCCTCACACTAAACTACTGTTACAACCCCTCACACTAGACTACTGACATAACCCCTCACACTAGACTACTGACATAACCCCTCACACTAGACTACTGTTATAACCCCTCACACTAGACTACTGTTATAACCCCTCACACTAGACTACTGACATAACCCCTCACACTAGGCTACTGTTATAACCCTTCACACTAGACTACTGACATAACCCCTCACACTAGACTACTGACATAACCCCTCACACTAGACTACTGTTATAACCCCTCACACTAGACTACTGACATAACCCCTCACACTAGAATACTGTTATAACCCCTCACACTAGACTACTGACATAACCCCTCACACTAGACTACTGTTACAACCCCTCACACTAGACTACTGACGTAACCCCTCACACTAGACTACTGACGTAACCCCTCACACTAGACTACTGACATAACCCCTCACACTAGACTACTGACATAACCCCTCACATTAGACTACTGTTATAACCCCTCACACTAGACTACTGTTATAACCCCTCACACTAGACTACTGTTATAACCCCTCACACTAGACTACTGACATAACCCCTCACACTAGACTACTGTTATAACCCCTCACACTAGACTACTGTTATAACCCCTCACACTAGACTACTGACATAACCCCTCACACTAGACTACTGTTATAACCTCTCACACTAGACTACTGTTATAACCCCTCACACTAGACTACTGTTATAACCCCTCACACTAGACTACTGTTATAACCCCTCACACTAGACTACTGTTATAACCCCTCACACTAGACTACTGATATAACCTCTCACACTAGACTACTGTTATAACCCCTCACACTAGACTACTGTTATAACCCCTCACACTAGACTACTGTTATAACCCCTCACACTAGACTACTGTTATAACCCCTCACACTAGACTACTGTTATAACCCCTCACACTAGACTCCTGTTATAACCCCTCACACTAGACTACTGACATAACCCCTCACACTAGACTACTGACATAACCCCTCACACTAGACTACTGACATAACCCCTCACACTAGACTACTGTTATAACCCCTCACACTAGACTACTGTTATAACCCCTCACACTAGACTACTGTTATAACCCCTCACACTAGACTACTGATATAACCTCTCACACTAGACTACTGATATAACCTCTCACACTACACTACTGATATAACCTCTCACACTAGACTACTGTTATAACCTCTCACACTAAACTACTGATATAACCTCTCACACTAGACTACTGTTATAACCCCTCACACTAGACTACTGTTATAACCCCTCACACTAGACTACTGTTATAACCCCTCACACTAGACTACTGACATAACCCCTCACACTAGACTACTGACATAACCCCTCACACTAGACTACTGACATAACCCCTCACACTAGACCACTGTTATAACCCCTCACACTAGACCACTGTTATAACCCCTCACACTAGACTACTGTTATAACCCCTCACATTGGAGAGAGAAGATGATAACGTGCAAGTTCATGGGGAAAAAAACGTGCGCTGTTTTTCTTTGGGATATTGATTAGCGATTGTGAAGGATGCAAATAAATTCTAAAATATGTGTGTACTTTTGTACTGACACGATGTTCAGACGATATGTTTGCCATATGTTGATCTATAGGCTAAGAGTGTCACGCCCTGATCTGTTTTCACCTGTCTTTGTGATTGTCTCCAGCTCACCTTTCCAGGTGTCGCCCATCTTCCCCACGATCCCCTGTGTATTTATACCTTTGTTTTCTGTCTGTCAATGCCAGTTCGTCATGTTTGTTCAAGCCAACCAGCGGTTTGTCTCAGCGCCTGCTTCCCCCCCCACATCTTTTTCTCGCCCTCCTGGTTTTGACCCTTGCCTGTCCTGTCTCTGAGCCCGCCTGCCTGACCACTCTGCCTGCCTCTGAGCCTGCTGTCCTGTACCTTTGCCCTACCTCTGGATTACTGACCTGACTCTGAGCATGCTGTCCTGTACATTTGCCCTACCCCTGGATTACTGACCTGACTCTGAGCATGCTGTCCTGTACATTTGCCCTACCCCTGGATTACTGACCTGACTCTGAGCCTGCCGTCCTGTTCCTTTGCCCTTCCTCTGGATTACTGACCTGATTCTGAGTCTGCCGTCCTGTTCCTTTCCTATGACTGTTGACTCCTTGCATCACCTTTTGGGATTATTAAACTATTGGTTATCTGACGTGGTCCAGATATGGGCCTTACATTCATATCTGATAAAGAGAACTTCATAAAGTTATTTATTTGATTGTGAGGTTTGAATAGTGCGAAATGACGATAACAACAACAAATTTGGTGAGAATCATCAGCAATGGGGGTTACAAAATTGGATTGGATTGGTTCGTACAATTTCCAATTAGGCCTAGAGCATGACTTAATCTGCAATTATTCTACTGATATTTCATCTGTTACGCATAATATCAACATGTTAATAGTATCTTCTCCATTACAATTATTATATCTCATCTTTAAAACAAAATGCAATCTAATAGCCCCCCCCCCCCCCCGAAAAAAATAGAGTTGTTTTAGTGAAAATGTTGGTTGGATTCTGGATGCCATCTGATTCCTTTGAGGATACACATCATTCTTTACATGGCATTCCTGCCCCCGGAGAACAACGGAAACATCTTGCAGTGTTTTGATGCGCATCTTTTGGAAGTATTTTAAATGTGTATTTGATTTGTTAAATTGCAAATGGCTTGCTGGTGCTGGGTTTACCCTCCCTGATAAAGGACCAATCATCCGTAGTGCTGGGTTTACCCTCCCTGATAAAGGACCAATCATCAGCAGTGCTGGGTTTACCCTCCCTGATAAAGGACCAATTATAAGTAGTGCTGGGTTTACCCTCCCTGATAAAGGACCAATCATCCGTAGTGCTGGGTTTACCCTCCCTGATAAAGGACCAATCATCCGTAGTGCTGGGTTTACCCTCCCTGATAAAGGACCAATCATCCGTAGTGCTGGGTTTACCCTCCCTGATAAAGGACCAATCATCCGTAGTGCTGGGTTTACCCTCTCTGATAAAGGACCAATCATCCGTAGTGCTGGGTTTACCCTCCCTGATAAAGGACCAATCATCAGTAGTGTTGGGTTTACCCTCCCTGATAAAGGACCAATCATCCGTAGTGCTGGGTTTACCCTCCCTGATAAAGGACCAATCATCCGTAGGTCTGGGTTTACCCTCCCTGATAAAGGACCAATCATCCGTAGTGGGATGGAGGTGTGCATAAGAATAAGAGCTGCTGTTGTTGTTTCCACCAGTCAATTGCACTGACCCCAGTGTGTGTGTGTGTGTGTGTGTGTGTGTGTGTGTGTGTGTGTGTGTGTGTGTGTGTGTGTGTGTGTGTGTGTGTGTGTGTGTGTGTGTGTGTGTGTGTGTGTGTGTAGAGAGGAAATTGTCAATTTGGTACCTTTTAGCTAGTGGTTGTGTAATTGAATGGAGTAAACACATTCTGAAACAAATATGTAAATTATGTTGACTGAATATTCATGTATATAAGGATTCTACTTTGTTCAATATGTAAATTATATTGACTGAATCTTTCTTTCTCTCTTTCTTTCTCGCTCTCTCTCTCGGAGGACCTGAGCCCTAGGACCATGCCTCAGGACTACCTGGCATGATGACTCCCTGCTGTCCCCAGTCCACCTGGCCGTGCTGCTGCTCCAGTTTCAACTGTTCTGCCTGCGGCTATGGAACCCTGACCTGTTCACCGGACGTGCTACCTTGTCCCAGACCTGCTGTTTTCAACTCTCTAGAGACAGCAGGAGCGGTAGAGATACTCTGAATGATCGGCTATGAAAAGCCAACTGACATTTACTCCTGAGGTGCTGACCTGTTGCACCCTCGACAACCACTGTGATTATTATTATTTGACCCTGCTGGTCATCTATGAACATTTGAACATCTTGACCATTTTCTGTTATAATCTCCACCCGGCACAGCCAGAAGAGGACTGGCCACCCCTCATAGCCTGGTTCCTCTCTAGGTTTCTTCCTAGGTTCCTGCCTTTCTAGGGAGTTTTTCCTAGCCACCGTGCTTCTACACCTACACTGCTTGCTGTTTGGGGTTTTAGGCTGGGTTTCTGTACAGCACTTTGTGACATCAGCTGATGTAAGAAGGGCTTTATAAATACATTTGATTTGATTTAAATATTGATGTATGTAAGGATTCCACTTCGTTCAATATGTAAATGATGTTGATTGACGAGAGGTGGAAGTCAGTGAGGAGGTTTATGGGAGAGAAAGAGCATGAAAGAGAGTGTTTACTCCTCCAGTATTTTGACAGACAGAAAGCGTCCAGCTCCCACTGAGCGTCAGATACAGTATGTTTTTTTTTTTTAGTCATTTCTTATCCAGAGCGACTTACAGTAGTGAATGCATACATTTCAATTCATTTCATACATTTTCTTTTTCTCGTACTGGCCCCCCGTGGGAATCGAACCCACAACCCTGGCGTTGCAAACACCATTGCAAACACCATGCTCTACCAACTGAGCCACAGGGAAGCCGATGTATGTCTCTTGTGTCATTATACACATCTCTTTAACGGCTGGTACCTAGCTGTTTCATAATGTTTGTTTTTAAAAAACAATGCTGTTAGTTAGCTGTTTCATAATGTTTGTTTTTAAAAAACAATGCTGTTAGTTAGCTGTTTCATAATGTTTGTTTTTAAAAAACAATGCTGTTAGTTAGCTGTTTCATAATGTTTGTTTTTAAAAAAAACAATGCTGTTACCTAGCTGTTTCATAATGTTTGTTTTTAATAAACAATACTGTTAGTTAGCTGTTTCATGATATTTGTTTTAATAAACAATACTGTTAGTTAGCTGTTTCATAATGTTTGTCATTAACAATCTTTTAGTCTCTCTCTTTGTTTCTCTCTCTTATAAGTGGTTGAGACCAGGTAGAAATGTATTGCGGCAAAATACATGGGCACCCTTGCACTTTTATTTAAATAATTACCCATTTCTTCTAAAATAAATTGAAATGTAAAAAAAAAAGAAACGCAAATGAGTCTCCACACATTGTTATTGGATATACAACATTACAGAATCAATTGTACAGTGGGGGAAAAAAGTATTTGATCCCCTGCTGACTTTGTACGTTTGCCCACTGATAAAGAAATGATCAGTTAATTTTATACAGGTAACAAGCTGTGGTTAGGAGCACTCCCTTTAAGAGTGTGCTCTAATCTCAGCTCGTTACCTGTATAAAAGACACCAGGGAGCCAGAAATCTTTCTGTTTGAGAGGGGGTCAAATACTTATTTCCCTCAATAAAATACAAATTAATTTATAACATTTTTGACATGTGTTTTTCTGGATATTTTTGTTGTTATTCTGTCTCTCACTGTTCAAATAAACCTACCATTAAAATTATAGACTGATCATTTCTTTGTCAGTGGGCAAACGTACAAAATCAGCAGGGGATCAAATACTTTTTTCCCCCACTGCATTTTTGTAAACTTAAGTTTACATTTTTATTTAGAAAATAAAGGCAAATAGCATGGACAAAAATATTGAAACAGCGAGAATATGTCAAGGCTCACATAGAATTATGTGACTACAAGCAGCAGTTCCTGGTTTTGGGTTTTTTCGTCATTGATGTCACGTCCTGACCAGCAGATGGAGCTGTTGTAGTAGTTTTGTGGTCAGGACGTGGCAGTCTTGTATGTGTGTGATTGTTCTGTGTTGGTCTTGTGACTCCTGATCAGGAACAGCTGGGGATCGTTGTTCCTGATTGGGAGTCATATATGTAGGAGTATGTTTGTCATTTGGTTTGGTGGGTAGTTGTTTTTGCACTGCGTTGGTGAGCCTGCAAAACTGTTTAGTGTTGTGGGTATCATTTATTGTTTTGTCAAGTGGATGCTTTACTCTTTTTTTGTTCATTAAAATATGAGTATCCACAACTCCGCTGCATTTTGGTCTTCCCTGCAACACAACGAAGGATTTTGTGACAGAACTACCCACCACCAAAGGACCAAGCAGCGGAGAAGAGGACAGCGGCAAGTGAGGGAGGAATGTTGGAAGCAGCGCGCTTGGGAGGTGATGGATTCCTGGTCGCTGGAGGTGTTGACAGAGAGGATTGACTGGACATGGGAGCAGTTACGTGTCCACTGTGACAACCTGCCTGGGAGGCAGGTAGAACCTGAGAGGCAGCCCCAATAATTTTTTAGGGGGGGGCACAAGGGCTATTTGGCGGGGCGAGATTACAGCCCCAGGCCAGCTCCCCGTACCCTTGTAGGGCAGACTGGACAGGTTCCGTGCTTTGGGGTTGGGGCTGTGGTGAGGCCTGGGATTTTCAGGCCGGTAGGCAAGGTACCAGCGCCCCGCATGTGCCAGGGTGAAGTAGGCATCGAGCCGGAAGGGGTGATGCCAACCCTGCGCTCAAGACCGCCAGTGCGCCCTTTCGGTCCGGTGTTTCCCACTAGACGCACTAGCATGGAGGTGCGTGTTCCCAATCTGGTACGGCCAGTACCAGCACCACGCACCAGGCTTCAAGTGCGTAAACCCAGCCTCGCCAGTCAACAGTCACCAGAGCTGCCAGCCAGTCAACAGTCACCAGAGCTGCCCGCCAGTCGACAGTCGCCAAAGCTGCCCGCCAGTCGACAATCGCCAGAGCTGCCCGCCAGTCGACAGTTGCCAGAGCTGCCCGCCAGTCGACAGTCGCCAGAGCTGCCCGCCAGTCGACAGTCGCCAGAGCTGCCCGCCAGTCGACAGTCGCCAGAGCTGCCCGCCAGTCGACAGTCGCCAGAGCTGCCCGCCAGTCGACAGTCGCCAGAGCTGCCCGCCAGTCGACAGTCGCCAGAGCTGCCCGCCATTCGACAGTCGCCAGAGCTGCCCACCAGTGAAGAGTCGCCAGAGCCACCCACTAGTCAGGAGCTGCCAGAGTGGCCAGACTGCCCCGAGCTGCCAGAGTGGCCAGACTGCCCCGAGCTGCCAGAGTGGCCAGACTGCCCCGAGCTGCCAGAGTGGCCAGACTGCCCCGAGCTGCCAGAGTGGCCAGACTGCCCCGAGCTGCCAGAGTGGCCCTCCTGTCGCCCGGCCCAGCCCGAGGGGCCCTCCTGTCCCCCGGCCCAGCCCGAGGGGCCCTCCTGTCCCCCGGCCCAGCCCGTTGTTCCTGATTGGGAGTCATATATGTAGGAGTATGTTTGTCACTTGGTTTTGTGGGTAGCTGTTTTTGCACTGCGTTGGTGAGCCTGCAAAACTGTTTAGTGTTGTGGGTATCATTTATTGTTTTGTCAAGTGGATGCTTTACTCTTTTTTTGTTAATTAAAATATGAGTATCCACAACTCCGCTGCATTTTGGTCTTCCCTGCAACACAAAGAAGGATTTTGTGACAATTGATTATTTGAATGAATCAGGATTGGACGAAGCCGGTGATTAAACTAGTGCGGTGATTTTCAAGCCCTTGTGTAGATTAACGGTTTACACTAGATTACACAGCCACAAAGTAAAAATCTGTAATATCGTAAAAATGTATGAAAACAAAAATGCGCTTTTTGGCCGTTGATAAAAACGGGTGACATTAGAGGAAGGGAGGGGGTTGGTCGAGAGTTTCTATTTACGAGGGATGAGACTTTGCTTCCTTCCTTTGCACAAATGTATTGTTGCCTCTACCTTCTTGCCCTTTGTGCTGTTGTCTGTGACCAATAATGTTTGTACCATGTTTTGTGCTGCTACCATGTTGTGTTGCTACCATGTTGTTGTCATGTTGTGTTGCTACCATGCTGTGTTGTCATGTGTTGCTGCCTTGCTATTGTCACGATCGTGTGGCGAGACGGACCAAGGCGCAGCGTGATTAAAGTTCCACATCTTTTAACGAAGCGAAACTTCCAAACAAAACAAGAAACAAACAACGAACCGTGACATCATTGGTGCCACATGCACTCGCTCAAAACAATATCCCACAAACACAGGTGGAAAAATGTCTACCTAAATATGATCCCCAATTAGAGGCAACGATTACCAGCTGCCTCTAACTGGGAACCATACAAAACACCAACATAGAAAATATAAACTAGAACACCCCCTAGTCACGCCCTGACCTACTACACCATAGAGAACCAAGGGCTCTCTATGGTCAGGGCGTGACAGTACCCCCCCCAAAACCTGAAACCAAATGGGGAGGGTGGGGGGGTGATTAGTGTTGGTGGCGGTTCCGGTGCAGGTCGTAGCCCCTGCCCAGAACCCGGATCTGGCCATCGCGCCGGGCTGAACGCCGTACTTGGACTGGGCATCGGTGCAAAGGAGGGCTCCGGCCATGGAGCTGGGTTGGACGCCGTGCCTGGACTGGGCACCGGCGCAAAGGAGGGCTCCGGCCTTGTAGCGGGACTGGACGCCGCGCCTGGACTGGGCACCGGTGCAGAAGAAGGCTCCAGCCATGGAGCAGGACTGGACGCCGTGCCTAGACTGGGCATCGACGCAGAGGAAGGCTTCTGCCAGGGAGCGGGGCTGGACACCGTGCCTGGACTGGCCACCGGCGCAGAGGAAGGCTCTTGCCCTGGAGCTGGACTGGATGCTGTGCCTGGACTGGGCACCGGAGCAGGAGGTTCCGGACCGTTGACCGTCGCTGGCGGTTCCGGCCGTTGACCGTCGCTGGAGGTTCCGGACCGTTGACCGTCGCTGGAGGTTCCGGACCGTTGACCGTCGCTGGAGGTTCCGGACCGTTGACCGTCGCTGGAGGTTCCGGACCGTTGACCGTCGCTGGAGGTTCCGGACTGTGGACCGTCGCTGGAGGTTCCGGACTGTGGACCGTCGCAGGAGGTTCCGGACTGTGGACCGTCGCAGGAGGCTCCGGACTGTGGATCATTGCAGGAGGTTCCGGACTGTGAACCGTCACTGGAAGCTCTGGACTGTGAACCATCGCCAGAAGCTCTGGACTGTGAATGTGCACTGGAGGCCTGGTGCGTGGAGCCGGCACAGGTGGCACCGGACTGGTGACAAGTGTCCTCTCATGTCCTCCCAAGTCCAAAACTCCTTTACCTCATTTACACGCTGCTTGGTCCTTTTGCGGTGGGATATTCTGTCACAATTGTGTGGCGAGACGGACCAAGGCGCAGCGCGATTAAAGTTCCACATCTTTTAACGAAGCGAAACTTCCAAACAAAACAGGAAACAAACAACGAACTGTGACATCAGTGGTGCTACATACACTCACTCAAAACAATATCCCACAAAACACAGGTGGGAAAAACAGCTACCTAAATATGATCCCCAATTAGAGGCAACGATTACCGACTGCCTCTAATTGGGAACCATACAAAACACCCACATAGAAATGTTGAACTAGAACACCACCTAGTCACACCCTGACCTACTACACCATAGAGAATCAAGGGCTCTCTATGGTCAGGGCGTGACAGCTATGTTGTTGTCTTAGGTCTCTCTTGTCGTGATGTGTGTTTTGTCCTATATTTATATTTATGTAAAAAAAATATATGTTTTATCCCAGCCCCCATCCCCACAGTCTTTTGCCTTTTGTGCATACTAAGTAGTGTGGTAGTGTGCGTACTAACTAGTGTGGTAGTGTGCATACTAAGTAGTGTGGTAGTGTGCATACTAAGTATTGTGCATACTAAGTAGTGTGGTAGTGTGCATACTAAGTAGTGTGGTAGATTCGTCTTCCTTGGGTCTCCCGAGTGGCGCAGCAGTCTTAAGCCACTGCATCTCAGTGCTCGAGGCGTCACTACAGACCCTGGTGCGATTCCAGGCTGTATCACGGGGGGGGTGGTAGGCCGTCATTGTAAATAATAATTTGTTCTTAACGGACATGCCTAGTTAAAAATGGTTAAATAAAATATATATATATTTTTTAAATCACAATTGTTAATGGCTTTCCCCCCCAGAAGTAAAACAGCAAATTACAAACTTTCGCAAGATCATTTTAATTCTGTGATTACACAGCCTTTGGTCAAAATAACTGCACTCAAACGCTTATTTTAGCTATCAATGAGCTTGCTGCACTTTTCCACTGGCAATTTGCCCCACATTTTAGCAGCAAACTGCTCAAATTCATCAATGTTTTTATTTATTATTTATTTGTCACCTCCACCAACTGTAAAAAAATGGAAGTGCTGTTTTAAACTCTCGCCCAGGGTTTCCATTATTCAAACATTTCACCAACAGCATTTTAATTTACGGGACATTAGAGAAATGTGCCAGGTCGATATGTATTGGGTGTGTAACCTGATTAGTTCGTTCAACCACAGCGCACTGAATAACAGAAATCACGTTTACATTATGGTAATTAATCTCAACAGAACATGCAAATCGAGGATGCAAATGACGTGTGTCCTTCTTACTGCGCCACTTTGAAGATGTTGGAGTAACTGATTGGTCCACATGTCCTTTCCCTCAGCCAACGGGACGAGTAACGAATAGCAATAAGATCACTAGCCTATTATGCTTGTTGTGTTGCCAACTAATTTTCAGGGTGAGTTGCTAGAGGCCGGTTGATTTGTTGCTAAAAGTTGCTAAATGACGTTGTGATGTCATTGCGTGATAACGTAAAACTGTGTCGTTACGTATGAATACACAATAACGTTACTCAAACTGACTGGCCATCCTCTGCGAAAAAATATGATTTGACATTTGTTCAGGTACAGACTCAGACTCTTTTCTACTTCTGGCTGTACACTTTTGATTGAGACGTGTTGATTGATGTTGTAAGTTCTGTTCAAGAGCAAACATTCGTGACCAACTATATTCATTGGGTTTGGCTCGTCGAAGCCGTACTACTACTGCTGCTGCAGTCAGACAACAATGACTTGCAATTTGCTGAAATTGCTGCTGGCCTGCTGCAGACGACACTCACAATGCACTTCTGCAGCCAGGCACGTGTGTCGTGACTGAGTGTGTGACAGAGAAAATCGTTTTTGTGTCATTTAGAGGGAAAATACCTGCATTTTAGCGTTTCAGTCACTTTTCAAATGTTGCTAAAAGTTCCAAATACATTTTTAAAAGTAGCTAAATTTATTGCTAGGTGCTGTTTGAAAAACAAGTTGCCAGGGTAGTCTGAAAAGTTGCTAAATCTAGCAACAAAATTGCTAAATTGGTATCACTGATTAATATTACGATTTTTGCGGAGCGGGAGTTTCATATTTCGGGAAGCACATTTTCACCGTAACAATCCACCTTTATAAGCAAAGCATTTAATGAGCAAAGTGTAACAGTGTAGGTTCCGTCCCTCTCTTCGCCCCAACCCGGGCTCGAACCAGGGACCCTTGCACACATCAACAACCGACACCCACCGAAGCATCGTTACCCATCGCGCCACAAAAGCCGCGGCCCTTGCAGCGCAAGGGGAAACGTTACTTCAAGTCTCAGAGCGAGTGACGTCACCGATTGAAACGCTATTAGCGCGCACCACCGCTAACTAACTAGCCATTTCACATCAGTTACAAAAGCATTCAATGAGCAAAACATTCAATGAGCATTCAATGAGCAAAGCATTCAATGAGCAAATCATTCAATGAGCAAAGCATTCAATGAGCAAAGCAATCAATGAGCAAAGCATTTAATGAGCAAAGCATTCAATGAGCAAAGCATTCAATGAGTAAAGCATTTAATGAGCAAAGCATTCAATGAGCAAAGCATTTAATGATCAAAGCATTCAATGAGCAAAGCATTCAATGAGCAAAGCATTCAATGAGCAAAGCATTCAATGAGCAAAGCAATCAATAAGCAAAGCATTTAATGAGCAAAGCATTCAATGAGCAAAGCATTCAATGAGTAAAGCATTTAATGAGCAAAGCATTCAATGAGCAAAGCATTTAATGAGCAAAGCATTCAATGAGCAAAGCATTTAATGAGCAAAGCATTCAATGAGCAAAGCATTTAATGAGCAAAGCATTCAATGAGCAAAGCATTCAATGAGCAAAGCATTCAATGAGCAAAGCATTTAATGAGCAAAGCATTCAATGAGCAAAGCATTCAATGAGCAAAGCATTCAATGAGCAAAGCATTCAATGAGCAAAGCATTTAATGAGCAAAGCATTCAATGAGCAAAGCATTCAATGAGCAAAGCATTTAATGAGCAAAGCATTCAATGCATCATCGCATTTGCAGATTTATGTATTCGTAATGTGATGAGTAGATTAAATAGTTATAATAATAAAATAACACAATCACTATTCGCAAAAAAATACTTCATTTTATGCCTGAGTGCATGTAGTGTAGAGGCCTGGGCTATAGGCTTTATCAAATATGTTTCTTCTTTCTTTGCACGGGACAAACTCATTTCATACAATTCTACTGCACTTTATATGACTGGGAGACATTAGCAGAATTGTCACGGTTGTCGTAGGAATGAGCGGACCAAAGTACAGCGTGTGTGTCATTCCACATTTTCGTTCCACATTTTCCATGACAGGTTTCAAGACTGGTCATTCAACTGACACTGCTCTTCTCTGTGTCACGGAAGCTCTCCGCACTGCTAAAGCTAACTCCCTCTCCTCTGCACTCATCCTTCTAGGCCTATCTGCTGCCTTTGATACTGTGAACCATCAGATCCTCCTCTCCACCCTCTCCGAGTTGGGCATCTCCGGCGCGGCTCACTCTTGGATTGCGTCCTACCTGACAGGTCGCTCCTACCAGGTGGCATGGCGAGAATCCGTCTCCACACCACGTGCTCTCACCACTGGTGTCCCCCAGGGCTCAGTTCTAGGCCCTCTCCTATTCTCGCTATACACCAAGTCACTTGGCTCTGTCATATCCTCACATGGTCTCTCCTATCATTGCTACGCAGACGACACACAATTAATCTTCTCCTTTCCCCCCTCTGATAACCAGGTGGCGAATCGCATCTCTGCATGTCTGGCAGACATATCAGTGTGGATGATGGATCACCACCTCAAGCTGAACCTCAGCAAGACGGAGCTGCTCTTCCTCCCGGGGAAGGACTGCCCATTCCATGATCTCGCCATCACGGTTGACAACTCCATTGTGTCCTCCTCCCAGAGTGCTAAGAGCCTTGGCGTGACCCTGGACAACACCCTGTCGTTCTCCGCTAACATCAAGGCGGTGACCCGATCCTGTAGGTTCATGCTCTACAACATTCGCAGAGCATTCCTGTGTGACCCTGCCTCACACAGGAAGTGGTGCAGGTCCTAATCCAGGCACTTGTCATCTCCCGTCTGGATTACTGCAACTCGCTGTTGGCAAGGCTCCCAGCCTGTGCCATCAAACCCCTACAACTCATCCAGAACACCGCAGCCCGTCTGGTGTTCAAACTTCCCAAGTTCTCTCACGTCACCCTGCTCCTCCGCACACTCCACTGGCTTCCAGTTGAAGCTCGCATCTGCTACAAGACCATGGTGCTTGCCTACGGAGCTGTGAGGTGAACGGCACCTCTGTACCTTCAGGCTCTGATCAGTCCCTACACCCAAAGAAGGGCACTGCGTTCATCCACCTCTTGCCTGCTCGCCTCCCTACCTCTGTGGAAGCACAGTTCCCGCTCAGCCCAGTCAAAACTGTTCGCTGCTCTGGCACCCCAATGGTGGAACAAGCTCCCTCACGACGCCAGGACAGCGGAGTCAATCACCACCTTCCAGAGACACCTGAAACCCCACCTCTTTAAGGAATACCTGGGATAGGATTAAGTAATCCTTCTAACCCCCCCCCCCCAAAAAAAGATATAGATGTACTATTGTAAAGTGGTTGTTCCACTGGATATCATAAGGTGAATGCGCCAATTTGAAAGTCGCTCTGGATAAGAGCGTCTGCTAAATGACTTAAATGTAAATGTAAATGTAATTTTATTTATACTGTGAAACTATGCAATACATAAATAAACTGAATGACAAAACAACAAACCGTGATGCAGAGGTGAAAACATACACTACTCAAAATGAATCTCCCACAAACCCAGGTGGAAAAAACCCCTACTTAAGTATGATCTCCAATTAGAGACAACGAGGACCAGCTGCCTTTAATTGGAGATCATCCCAAACAAAACCCCAACATAGAAATACAAAACTAGAACCGGAACATAGAAATAGAAAACATAGAAGAACAAAAACTGTCATGCCCTGACCTACACTACCATAGAAAATAACATCTTTCTATGGTCAGGACATGACAAGAATATTTTTTTTAATATGACAAATTGCAGGGTAGTTTACTCTGCTGTCACTGACAAACACCAAATATAAATGATGTTGTCCATATAATAGGCCTAGGATAAGGGGAGACAGAAAAACAATATGATGTCCATCTAAACAGGAAGAGGAAATTATTATCCAAAAACAAAACTTTTAAGTGATGGCCCAACAATGATAAAGAGTGAATATGCGCAGTGCGCACTCACCGGGGGATTAGGACCACGCTCTCCGCTGCTGCCAATAAGATAGGCTATAGGTCTACTGTTGTTCGCTCTTTTAAGTTGAGAATTTTGATAACTAAAAGACAGATTCAAAGTCTTTTCATTGTCTTCTCTTTACAGCAAAAGCCATTTTTTTTCTCTCAAAATTAGGTTTTCTTGCTATTTCATTTTGAAATATTGTGATATGCCTGGCTGGGCCTCTTTCCTTTTCACTGACAGTCACAACTCAACAATCTAGTTGGTATTTGCAGCGAGCGCTGCCTTTTCTTCCGTCTGTAGGCAAATCTATTTAATACAATCTACTACGTTTTTATTTTTTAAGACTAGGGGAAGCTAATGATCCTCTGTGGCCAAATCCTGCTTTAGTAGCCTATTTTGACTGATTTTATTGATTTCTGTATAAGCAGGAGTTGGCTAATTAGCTCATATCATTTTGGAAATGTAATTAAATTTACTTAGGGTAAGTTTAGCTCCCCATGCCCTTATGGACTCGTCACCTATGAAGAAGCTATGTCAATCTACTACCCCCCATTGTAGAAAAGTTTACCTATTCTGTTGGTCAATTTGTTGAGAAATAGCCAAACCTCTGGGACCGTTGTAGGATGATAGATCCCAGACTCATACAACCAGGCTACATAATATATATATATTTTTAAAAAGCGAATAATCTAATGCAACAGTACGGAGAAAAAAAATGTATGAAATGTATGCATTCACTACTGTAAGTCGCTCTGGATAAGAGCGTCTGCTAAATGACTAAAATGTAAATTTAGTTTAAAATGTTGATTAACAATTATTTCTTAACATTATTAGCGCAGCAATGAGCACAAGGAAGTAGGCTACTAGCGAATATGCATTTGGCTACCGGGCAGGTAAACAAGACGTTCCGCTAGCGGAACACCTGCTCCAATATCCAATGATGGGTGTGGCGCGAAATACAAACTCCTCTAAAATCCGAAAACTTCAATTTTTCAAACATTATGACTATTTTACAGCTATTTAAAGACAAGACTCTCGTTAATCTAACCACACTGTCCGATTTCAAAAAGGCTTTACAGCGAAAGCAAAACATTAGATTATGTCAGCAGAGTACCCAGCCATAAATAATCAGACACCCATTTTTCAAGCTAGCATATAATGTCACAAAAACCCAGAAGACAGCTAAATGCAGCACTAACCTTTGATGATCTTCATCAGATGACAACCCTAGGACATTATGTTATACAATACATGCATGTTTTGTTCAATCAAGTTCATATTTATATCAAAAACCAGCTTTTTTACATTAGCATGTGACGTTCAGAACTAGCATACCCCCCGCAAACCTCCAGTGAATTTACTAAATTACTCACGATAAACGTTCACAAAAAACATAACAATTATTTTAAGAATTATAGATACAGAACTCCTCTATGCACTCGATATGTCCGATTTTAAAATAGCTTTTCGGTGAAAGCACATTTTACAATATTCTCAGTAGATAGCCCGGCATCACACGGCTAGCTATTTAGACACCCAGCAAGTTTAGCCTTCACCAAAATCAGATTTACTATTAGAAAAGTTTCATTACCTTTGATGTTCTTCATCAGAATGCACTCCCAGGACTTCTACTTCAATAACAAATGTTGGTTTGGTCCAAAATAATCCATAGTTATGTTCCAACAGTGGCGTTTTGTTTGTGCGTTCTAGACACTATCCCAATGGTAAATAAGGGTCGTGCGCATGGCGCATTTCGTGACAAAAGATTTCTAAATATTTCATTACTGTACTTCGAAGCATGTCAACCGCTGTAAAAAAGCGATAATATTCCGACCGGGAGTCGTTGAATCCGTTCAGAGACGATAGAATAAAAACATGGTGTGGTATCGTGTACGAGCATGAAGCCCTTTGTCCGCTGATAGACCACTTAGCAAAAGCGCTCGTGTGTTTCAGCCAGGGCTTTGAATTACGTCATTCAGATTTTTCCCGGGCTCTGAGAGCCCATGGAAGCCGTAGGAAGTGTCACGTAACAGCAGAGATCCTTTGTAATAGATAGAGATAATCAAGAAGGGGAAGAAATGGTCAGACAGGGTACTTCCTGAACAGAATCTTCTCATGTTTTGGCCTGCCAAATGAGTTCTGTTATACTCACAGACACCATTCAAACAGTTTTAGAAACTTTGGAGTGTTTTCTATCCAAAGCTAATAATTATATGCATATTCTAGTTTCTGGGCAGGAGTAATAATCAGATTAAATCGGGTACGTTTTTTATCCGGCCGTGAAAATACTACCCCCTATCCATAACAGGTTAAAAACCAATAGAACCTGAGAGAAATCGGCTACTGATTTCAACGGTATATAGAAGTCTGTATAAACATTAGACTACTGGTTTCAACGGGATGTGGAAGTCTGTATAAAATAATTGCCTCCACGGATATGGTAGGATTTTGCTACTTGAATCAAGGTAAATCCTACCTCATAATATGTAGTAAAATGTTCAGGTTAAAACAATTAAGTGGCTATATGTTAATAAAAAAAAAATTAAATCCATATTCCTCCAGGTCATTACAAAGTGGTGTGAAGCTTGCATTCCATTGCCTACGCGTTTGAATAGCAAATGGAAGTGTGTGTCAATAAACCAGTTAATTAATAAAAAATATTTACTCTTTCTAATCGTGGCCCCACCCCCGAATATTTTTTTAACATATGATTGCATTTAGAATGGTAGCGCAATTGACATTTTAGTCATTTAGCAGACACTCTTATCCAGAGCAACTTACTGTAGTGAATACATACATTTCATACATTTTTTTCTCCGTACTGGTCCCCCGTGGGTATCGAACCCACAACTCTGGCGTTGCAAACACCATGCTCTACCAACTGAGCCATACCAACTGAGCCACACGGGCAATGATTGGACTTTATAAAAGCACTGTTTGACGGATCATCCTAACAGATGCTCTGTATCTGTATGATGTAAGCATGTGATAAATAAGGATTATACACACAGGCGGCAATTTAGTTATACCGAAATTATGCAAATTAACCCATAGACCGATAAGCATGACCAGTCAAATGTATATATTATTATTATTATTGTTAACCATTATTTAACTAGGCAAGTCAGTTAAGAACAAATTCTTATTTACAATGACGGCCAACCCCCAGGCCAAACCCGGATGTTGTGCACCGCCCTATGGGACTCCCAATCACGGCTATATGTGATGCAAACGTGGATTCGAACCAGGTACTGCAGTGACACCTCTTGCACTGAGATCCATTGTCCAAACTGAACCAACGTGCACAAATTGATTTTGACCCCCTACACCAAACGCGATCATGACACTCAGGTTGAAATATCAAAACAAACTCTGAAACAATTATATTAATTTGGGGACAGGTCGAAACATTTATGGCAATTTAGCTAGCTAGCTTGCAGTTGCTGGCTAATTTGTCCTATTTAGCTAGCTTGCTGTTGCTAGCTAATTTGTCCTGGGATATAAACGTTGAGTTGTTATTTTACCTGAAATGCACAAGGTCTTCTTCTCCAACAATTAATCCACACATAAAATGGTCAACTGAATCATGTCTAGTCATCTCTCCTTCCAGGCTTTTTCTTCTTTGGACTTTATAAGGCGATTGGCATCTAACTTTCATAATAAAGCGTATTACCACGACGACCAACTGACCTCAGTTCATCTTTCAATCATCCACGTGGGTATAACCAATGAGGAGATGGCACGTGGGTATCTGCTCCTATAAACCAATGAGGAGATTGGAGAGGCAGGACTTGCTCAGTGTCACAAATAGAATTAAGTTCTATTTTAGCGCTTGGCAACGCAGACGCTCATTGGCGCATGCGAGTAGTGTGGGTGCAATGATTGAATAACATGCATGTGTACATTTTTTATTTCGCAAAGCTCGCGCACGTGACACGAGCAGTGTGGTCTGCATGTTAGACCACTCGAGAGTGTCATTTCCACCAATTAATAAAAAACACATTATTTCTTACTTAGATAATTTATTTCTCCAGGACACTTGGCCAGAGTCAATTTAATTTTTTCGCCTATTAAAATGTTTTTAATGGCCAAAAGCCAGCTATTACCGGCTAATGGATAACCCTGCTCTTGCCATAGGCTTTGGATGTGATTCAGATCTGGCCACTCCAGAACATTGCAGTGTTTCTTCTTTAACCATTCCTGAGTGTTTGTGTGTATGTGTGTGTGTGTGTTCGGGGTCGTTGTCCTGCTGGAAGACCCACAAACTTCAATGGAGATTCATTTTTTATGACACTGGGTTAAACATTAGACTCCAAAACACCTGATAAAGTAACCCATTATGAAACCTTCCTATGTTTGATTGATTATTTCCATTGAACGCCCAAAGGGGTAGAACATCTCATGTGAGATTCAAACCCTTGACACAATCTGTGACAATTACGCAGAATTAGGCACTTTACACAGAGAGAAACAGGTGGTAGTTGCTTAGATGATCAGAACATGCTGTTGGACAGGAATATTAAGGAAACTTCTATGAACAATTTTAATTGGCTGATGTAGAACTTATAATCAGTGCCACCTGGTGAGGTTAGCATAGGGCTAACGTGTGCCATGTTATCTGATGGGACCAGCTACAATTTAGCATTCTGTCATGTGCAAGTAAATTGAAGATTTTAATTAGCTGTGCAAGTCTCTGTTGAAGGTTGTGGATCTCCCAGAAGAACAACAACCCCAAACACATATCAAAAGCACACTGCAAAGGTTAAAAAAGAAACGCGGGACTGTTCTGGAGTGGCCAGCGAAGAGTCCAGACCTGAATCACATCCATAACCTATGGCGAGTGAAGATAACAGCAGTTGGTGGAGGGCAACCCTCAAACATTGAAGAATTAGAGCAGTTTGCTGCTGTTGTAGTTTTCCGGCAAATTACGGCCAAATTTGCTGCTGTGAAGTTTGTGGCCAAATTGCCCGTAGAAAGTTGCAGCTCATTGATGGCTACAAGAAACATTTGTTGTCAGTTATCTTGGCCAAAGGCTGTGCACCCAGAGTGGGGCGGAAGGTAGGGTAGCCTAGTGGTTAGAGCGTTGGACTAGTAACCGAAAGGTTGTAAGATTGATTCCCTTGAGCTGACGAGGTAAAAATCCACAAATCACCAGTCTCAACGTCAACAGTGAAGAGGTGACTCCGGGATGCTGGTCTTCTAGGCAGAGTTCCAGTGTCTGTGTTCTTTTGCCCATCTTAATATTTTCTTTTTATTGGCCAGTCTGAGATATGTTTTTTGTCTTTGCAACTCTGCCTAGAAGGCCAACATCCCAGAGTCGCCTCTTCACTGTTGACGTTGAGAATGGTGTTTTTGCGGGTACTATTTAATGAAGCTGCCAGTTGAGGACTTGTGAGGCGTCTGTTTCTCAAACTAGAATAGAGCCAGACCCGACACTGACACGTCCTGACCAATATTTAGGTATTATTTGTATTATATTTGGTCAGGACGTGGCAGAGGTATATTTGTTTTGTATTGTGGGGTTTTGTGTGTGGTGTAGTGGGGTGTGTTAGTTTTGGTATAGGTTCTAGGTTTGTTTTTTCTATGTGTAGTTTTGGGTGCTGGACTCTCAATTGGAGGCAGGTGTTTCTAGTTGCCTCTGATTGGGAGTCCTATAAGTAGGTGTGTGTTTGTTTGGTAGGTTGTGGGTAGTTGTATTTTGCACTGTGTTTATTCTGCCTGTAAAACTGTCACTAGTCTTTATTCGTTTTTTCTTGTTTTTTCTCCATGTTCACATTCATTTAATAAATTAAGATGAGGAGCACTAACTCCTCTGCGTATTGGTCCACATTCTCTGACGATGATTTCGCTATATCGTCTGACGACGAAGATTTCTGTGACAAAAAACAAAAAACCCTCCCTGATGCTTCCCTTAGGTGAGGTATTATTCTGTAACGAATGCGCTGAGTGTTGGGAAGCAAGCTCAGGGAGTGTTTTAATAATAAATAAACTAAACATAAAACAAGAAACACAAACAACGCACCGACATGAAATCAGAGCCAATAACACCTGAGGAAAGAACCAAGGGGAGTGACAGATATAGGGACGATAATCAAGGAGGTGATGGAGTCCAGGTGAGTGTCTTGAGGCGCAGGTGCGCGAGACGATGAATAAAACGTTTGAATAAAACATTTATATGAAAGTAATTTGTTAAACATGTTAAACATCATTTGGTGAATAATTAAACTTAATACTCGCATTTCACAAAGTTTCTCCTCATTCCTCAGAATTATGAATTTTTTTGGTGTGGGATTTTAGTTGTTTCGCAAGGTGTTATGGGATAGCTTCCCCGGCGAAGGATACATGCGTGCCTTCAAAGTTGCCCAAATGAAAGCACCTTAGAAGGCAGTATTTTAAGGTACCGTGGGACATGCCAATTTTGACGTCCTGCCTTGGAAATGCTGCCTTGAAATGCAGCACCTTTGTCGATTAGGACACAGCCGTAGTCCAGAGAAATATTCGAGCTGATTATTGTCGTTTTGAGACACTATGTCTGTGCGATGTCTGTGCCTCATTGATCTTCGCTCTTGGCTTTACTTGAAGCTCTGCTACCTCTGAGGGGGGTTTGGACGCCTGACACATTCTCTCTCACTTTTCTCCTTGTCAGGCTCCTGGACGTTTTGTTCAGTCCATCTTGTCACTCGCTCTGTCTTTCAGTTATTCTTTGTGTTCTGACCCTCTATCTCTCTCTACCACTCTACTGTCCTTCCTGTATGTACTGTTCTATTGTTCGCTTTCTTCTAGTTCTTGCAATGGCACTCTTACTCTGTTTCTCTTTCCTATATTTCTCTCTCTTCTACTCTCTCCACCTGTCTCTTCCCCTCCTCCCTCTCTCCACCTGTCTCTTCTCCTACTCTCTCCACCTGTCTCTTCCCTTCCTCCCTCTCTCTACACCTGTCTCTTCCCCCTCCCTCTCTCTCCACCTGTCTCTTCCCTTCCTCCCTCTCTTTCCACCTGTCTCTTCCCCTCCTCCCTCTCTCTCCACCTGTCTCTTCCCCTCCTCCCTCTCTTTCCACCCGTCTCTTCCCCTCCTCCCTCTCTCTACCTGTCTCTTCCCCTCCTATCCCTCTCCTACCCCTCTCTCCACCTGTCTCTTCCCCTCCTCTCCCTCTCTCCACTTGTCTCTTCCCCTCCACCCTCTCTCTCCCCTCTCTCCCTTCCCCTCCACCCTCTCTCTCCACCTCTCTTCCCCTCCTCCCTCTCTCTACATGTGTCTTTTCCCTTCCTCCCTCTCTCTACACCTGTCTCTTCCCCTCCTCCTTCTATCTACCTGTCTCTTCCCCTCCTCCCTCTCGCTCCACCTGTCCCTTCCCCTCCTCCTTCTCTCTCCCCTCTCTCCCTTCCCCTCCACCCTCTCTCTCCACCTCTCTTCCCCTCCTCCCTCTCTCTACATGTGTCTTTTCCCTTCCTCCCTCTCTCTACACCTGTCTCTTCCCCTCCTCCTTCTATCTACCTGTCTCTTCCCCTCCACCCTCTCTCTCCACCTGTCTCTTCCCCCCCCTCTCTCTCCACCTATCTCTTCCCCTCCTCCCTCTCTCTACACCTGTCTCTTCCCCTCCTCCCTCTCTCTACACCTGTCTCTTCCCCTCCTCCCTCTCTCTACACCTGTCTCTTCCCACTCCTCCCTCTCTCTACACCTGTCTCTTCTCCTCCCCCCCTCTCTACACCTGTCTCTTCTCCTCCTCCCCCTCTCTACACCTGTCTCTTCCCCTCCTCCCTCTCTCTACCTGTCTCTTCCCCTCCTCCCAGTCTGTAGAGGTGTCTCCATCAACCTCTCCCTCCCTTCCTCTCCTCACTCCCTTCCCTCCAACCCTCACTCCCTTCCCTCCCACCCTTCCTCCTCTCTCTCCCTCCCTCCCCTTCCTCCTCTCGTAGTTCTCAGGTCTCGTAGTTCTCAGGTCTCGTAGTTCTCAGGTCTCGTAGTTCTCAGGTCTCGTAGTTCTCAGGTCTCGTAGTTCTCAGGTCTCGTAGTTCTCAGGTCTCATAGTTCTCAGGCCTCGTAGTTCTCAGGTCTCTTAGTTCTCAGGCCTCGTACTTCTCAGGCCTCGTAGTTCTCAGGCCTCGTACTTCTCAGGCCTCGTAGTTCTCAGGTCTCTTAGTTCTCAGGTCTTGTAGGAATGTTGTTGCGTATCCGATTTGAATCTGTTATTTTTCCTGCAGTCTGAACAAGCCACGTTTCAAACACAGTCATATACAAATCTGATTCCTGGCAATGTGACTTGTGTCTGAACAGTCATACCTCAAGTGATTTTTATACAGTTATTTTTTTTTACTCTGACAGTTTGACAAGAACATGTGGTAGCTAACTACCTTGTTAAATGTTTACAAACAAATGAGTGTATGTGCTAGAAAGTTAAACAGCTGCCAAGCTGGTTGACTGCTGTGGCTAACTGGTTGACTGCTGTGGCTAGCTAGTTGACTGCTGTGGCTAGCTAGTTGACCACTGTGGCTAGCTAGGTGACCGCTGTGGCTAGCTAGTTGACTGCTGTGGCTAGCTAGGTGAACGCTGTGGCTAGCTAGCTGACTGCTGTGGTTAGCTAGTTGACTGCGGTGGCTAGCTAGCTGACTGCTATGGCTAACTAGGTGACCACTGTGGTTAGCTAGTTGACTGCTGTGGCTAACCTAGTTGACCGCTGTGACTAGGTAGGTGACCGCTGTGGCTAGCTAGCTGACTGCTGTGGCTAGCTAGTTGACTGCTGTGGCTAGCTAGTTGACTGCGGTGGCTAGCTAGCTGACTGCTGTGGCTAGCTAGCTGAGTGCTGTGGCTAGCTAGGTGACCGCTGTGACTAGGTAGGTGACCGCTGTGACTAGGTAGGTGACCGCTGTGGCTAGCTAGGTGACCGCTGTGGCTAGCTAGGTGACCGCTGTGGCTAGTTAGGTGACCGCTGTGGCTAGCTTGTTGACCGCTGTGGCCAAAAAACGGACCTGTTTTGAAAGTTAGATCATCTTGCCCTTTGAGGCTTTAAAAGTGTTCTGACACTATGATTTTCAACATTCACAGCTGCTGGGAAACGTCCATGGCAGGCGTTGTTGTCACCTTAGCTGTCAACATAACTTCTAAATGATAATTAGCACGAGCACCACTACCAATCAACCTACACCGCTGCATACACACCCGTCGTTACTATGACAACTAACTAGTGTAGCCATGTCAGCAAAGGACTTCTGTTTGATCAGTCAGTTTTGAAAAACAGCTGATTTGAGCATTAAGGCAGTGTGAACAACACTTTAGTTCTCACGTCTCTTAGGGCGTTTCGTTTCTTTGTAGTGTTTGCGAGAATATGTTTAGGTTTCAGGTTGTATCGCATCCGGCTGTGATTTGGAGTCCCGTAGGGCGGCGCACAATCGGCCCGGCGTCGTCCAAATTTCGTATTTAGAGGAGCAGACTACTCCCATTGATGGACTGAGACCTTTTGATGGAGTGAATGTGCAGAAGCTGCCTACCACACTTCTTCCGTGGCTGATGAAGCCCAACTCAGAGAGGAGCCAATCGCACCTGTGATCCTCAGTAGTTCTCTCCTTACTGTAGATAGGGCTTTTGGTTGACTGAAGGGAAGATGGAGGTGAGGCTTAAAACACAATAACTCTCAGATGAACATAATAAGCACACTGATTACAGCACGCTGAGTGCTGCATCACTCTTTTGAAATTCATAATGAGAGTATGTTGAACGACAGAAAAATAATTCCCAGCAATGCAACTGGAAGGGAGGGCCAGGTTCCACAGGGCCAGGTACCAAACAACAGCCTCATACTTCGCCAGGCTTTAAAATAGAACATGGAAAACATTCACAAGATCTTCAGATGCTGAAGTTTATTATGACAAGCACTGTCACGAAGCAGTATTAACACGATGAAGCAGTATATCATGATGAAGCCGTATTTACATGATGAAGCCGTATTTACATGATGAAGCCGTATTTACATGATGAAGCAGTATAAACATGATGAAGCGGTATTATCACGATGAAGCAGTATTAACACAACGAAGCAGTATTAACATGATGAAGCAGTATTAACACGATGAAGCAGTATTATCACGATGTAGCGGTATTATCACGATGAAGCAGTATTAACACAACGAAGCAGTATTATCATGATGAAGCCGTATTTACATGATGAAGCAGTATTATCATGATGAAGCAGTATTAACACAATGAAGCAGTATTAACATGATGAAGCAGTATTATCCCGATGAAGCAGTATTAACACGATGAAGCAGTATTATCACGATGAAGCAGTATTGACACGATGAAGCAGTATTGACATGATGAAGCAGTATTAACACAATGAAGCAGTATTAACACGATGAAGCAGTATTAACACAATGAAGCAGTATTATCATGATGAAGCAGTATTAACACGATGAAGCAGTATAAACATGATGAAGCAGTATTAACATGATGAAGCAGTATTATCACGACGTAGCGGTATTATCACAATGAAGCAGTATTAACACAACGAAGCAGTATTATCATGATGAAGCAGTATTAACACAATGAAGCAGTATTAACATGATGAAGCAGTATCAACACGATGAAGCAGTATTATCATGATGAAGCAGTATTAACACGATGAAGCAGTATTAACACGATGAAGCAGTATTATCATGATGAAGCAGTATTATCATGATGAAGCAGTATTAACACGATGAAGCAGTATTAACACGATGAAGCAGTATTATCATGATGAAGCAGTATTATCATGATGAAGCAGTATTAACACGATGAAGCAGTATTAACACGAAATATTTTAACAATCAAACACAGAATATGTGTAAACAATCAATTTAATTAAATGAACAAAATATTTAATTGACTTGGTGTTTTTTTGTGTGTGTGTTAGAGAAACAACATGTTAAGTAAACCATGTTCATAACGTAGGCCTTATCTACTCAAGATGGCAATCATTGGCTATTACATTGTTAACGTAAAATGCTTTTATTATGTAACATAAACATATTATTATATAATCAATATTTGCATCAACTGATGTTTGTTAAATCTGATCAAAGAAATATTCTATATGTTATTTATTATCTAAAAACCAAAACGGAACTAGTTAGAGTCATATGTATTTGATCAAATCAGACGAGACAAAAGCTCCGCAGCGGACATGTGGTCGCGGTGGATGCTAATGGCTCGTTCTCAACGGTGTAGAGGTGAGTCGCGTCTGACGCTGTGTAAACTGAAGCTCCAAATTGTTGGGCCTGCTTCGTCTTGATGGGCCTGCTTCGTGTTGATGGGCCTGCTTCGTGTTGTTGGGCGTGCTTCGTGTTGATGGGCCTGCTTCGTGTTGTTGGGCCTGCTTCGTGTTGATGGGCCTGCTTCGTGTTGTTGGGCGTGCTTCGTGTTGATGGGCCTGCTTCGTGTTGTTGGGCCTGCTTCGTGTTGTTGGGCCTGCTTCGTGTTGATGGGCCTGCTTCACGTTGTTGGGCCTGCTTCGTGTTGATGGGCCTGCTTCGTGTTGTTGGGCCTGCTTCGTGTTGTTGGGCCTGCTTCGTGTTGATGGGCCTGCTTCGTGTTGTTGGGCCTGCTTCGTGTTGCTGGGCCTGCTTCGCTAGGTCGGTAAGAGCTAGGTCGGTATGAGCTAGGTCGGTATGAGCTAGGTCGGTATGAGCTAGGTCGGTAAGAGCTAGGTCGGTATGAGCTAGGTCGATATGAGCTAGGTCGGTAAGAGCTAGGTCGATATGAGCTAGGTCGGTAAGAGCTAGGTCGATATGAGCTAGGTCGGTAAGAGCTAGGTCGATATGAGCTAGGTCGGTAAGAGCTAGGTCGATATGAGCTAGGTCGGTAAGAGCTAGGTCGATATGAGCTAGGTCGGTAAGAGCTAGGTCGATATGAGCTAGGTCGGTAAGAGCTAGGTCGATATGAGCTAGGTCGGTAAGAGCTAGGTCGATATGAGCTAGGTCGGTAAGAGCTAGGTCGGTAAGAGCTAGGTTGGTATTTGATAACATTTGATTTGATTTGTTACCCAATAGGAATGTATTTATTCCAACCACTTGAACTAATGTGTGAACTAATTCCAGCATTAGATTAAGACGAGGACATATTGGAGTGCTGCGCCCCTGCAGCAGTTTAGGGGTTACCTGCCTTGCTCAAGGACATGAGGTGACCTGCCTTGCTCAAGGACACGAGGTGACCTGCCTTGCTCAAGGACACAAGGTGACCTGCCTTGCTCAAGGACACAAGGTGACCTGCCTTGCTCAAGGACACAAGGTGACCTGCCTTGCTCAAGGATACAAGGTTACCTGCCTTGCTCAAGGACACAGGGTTTACCTGCCTTGCTCAAGGACACAAGGTTACCTGCCTTGCTCAAGGACACAAGGAGACCTGCCTTGCTCAAGGACACAAGGTTACCTGCCTTGCTCAAGGACACAAGGTTACCTGCCTTGCTCAAGGACACAGGGTTTACCTGCCTTGCTCAAGGACACAAGGTTACCTGCCTTGCTTAAGGACACAAGGTTACCTGCCTTGCTCAAGGACACAAGGTTACCTGCCTTGCTCAAGGACACAACGGCAGAAGAACATCTACTTATAACATACAAATATTGTTCTAATCACGTGACTGAAAGTTCTGCTGTCTTTTAATCAAAACTGTATGGTTAACTAGTCTTTAATCATAATTTATACATCAACTCTACCATGTCTCCTGTGGCTACCAGATAAACCACACATACAAGCACACACACACACACAAAGCCCTCTGAAAAGCATGACAATGACAGTCATCAAAAGAACAAAACCCATCCGTTGATGTTCAGGTACAAAAGGTCATCACCTACAATTTTAGACATACAATTTTAACACATTACCAATGGAATGCAGACATATAGACAGAGAGAGAGAAAGAGACGGAGACAGAGAGAGAGAGAGAGAAAGAGGGACAGACAGAAAGACAGCAAGACAGAGAGAGAGAGAAAGAGAGAGAGAAAGAGAGAGAGAGAAAGAAAGAGGGACAGACAAAGACAGCGAGACAGAGAGAGAGAGAAAGAGAGAGAGAGAGAGAGAAAGAGGGACAGACAGAAAGAGAGTGAGACAGAGAGAGAGAGAAAGAGAGAGAATGCTTCACTACACTAGACACCGGTTATTACAGCACACAGAATGCTTCACTAGACACCAGTTATTACAGCACACAGAATGCTTCACTAGACACCAGTTATTACAGCACACAGAATGCTTCACTACTCCAGACACCAGTTATTACAGCACACAGAATGCTTCACTAGACACCGGTTATTACAGCACACAGAATGCTTCACTAGACACCAGTTATTACAGCACACAGAAAGCTTCACTACACTAGACACCAGTTATTACAGCACACAGAATGCTTCACTACACTATACACCAGTTATTACAGCACACAGAATGCTTCACTAGACACCAGTTATTACAGCACACAGAATGCTTCACTACACTAGACACTAGTTATTACAGCACACAGAATGCTTCACTAGACACCAGTTATTACAGCACACAGAATGCTTCACTAGACACCAGTTATTACAGCACACAGAAAGCTTCACTACATTAGACACCAGTTATTACAGCACACAGAATGCTTCATTAGACACCAGTTATTACTGCACACAGAATGCTTCACTAGACAGCAGTTATAACAGCACACTGAATGCTTCACTACATTAGACACCAGTTATTACAGCACACAGAATGCTTCACTAAACACCAGTTATTACAGCACACAGAATGCTTCACTAGACACCAGTTATTACAGCACACAGAATGCTTCACTAGACACCAGTTATTACTGCACACAGAATTCTTCACTAGACACCAGTTATTACAGCACACAGAATGCTTCACTAGACACCAGTTATTACAGCACACAGAACGCTTCACTAGACACCAGTTATTACAGCACACAGAATGCTTCAATACATTAGACACCAGTTATTACAGCACACATAATGCTTCACAAGACACCAGTTATTACAGCACACAGAATGGTTCACTAGACACCAGTTATTACAGCACACAGAATGCTTCACTAGACACCAGTTATTACAGCACACAGAATGCTTCAATACATTAGACACCAGTTATTACAGCACACAGAATGCTTCACTAGACACCAGTTATTACAGCACACAGAATGCTTCACTACACCAGACACCAGTAATTACAGCACACATAATGCTTCACTACACCAGACACCAGTTATTACAGCACACAGAATTGCTTCACTAGACACCAGTTATTACAGCACACAGAATGCTTCACCAGACACCAGTTATTACAGCACACAGAATGCTTCACTAGACACCAGTTATTACAGCACACAAAAAGCTTCACTACATTAGACACCAGTTATTACAGCACACAGAATACTTCATTAGACACCAGTTATTACAGCACACAGAATGCTTCACTACACCAGACACCAGTTATTACAGCACAAAGAATGCTTCATTAGACACCAGTTATTACAGCACACAGAATGCTTCACTAGACACCAGTTATTACAGCACACAGAATGCTTCATTAGACACCAGTTATTCAGCACACAGAATGCTTCACTACACCAGACACCAGTTATTACAGCACAAAGAATCCTTCATTAGACACCAGTTATTACAGCACACAGAATGCTTCACTAGACACCAGTTATTACAGCACACAGAATGCTTCAATACATTAGACACCAGTTATTACAGCACACAGAATGCTTCATTAGACACCAGTTATTACAGCACACAGAATGCTTCACTACACCAGACACCAGTTATTACAGCACACAGAATGCTTCATTAGACACCAGTTATTACAGCACACAGAATGCTTCATTAGACACCAGTTATTACAGCACACAGAATGCTTCACTAGACACCAGTTATTACAGCACACAGAATTGCTTCACTACACCAGACACCAGTTCTCTCTCTCTCATTAACAACCCATGTTTATTTTTTTATTTTTTTAAATAAACACTGAATGAAGTTGACATTCCTAAGTAATAATGGTGTTACTTGTGTCAATGTTGTCAAACTTTTAACATAATATGTGACCATTTCTACGCATTTCACTTTGTCTTCTGTTCCTCGAATGAGATCCAATAACAGCTGTTAGCGTTACCAAGGAAACAGATGTCACTGTGACACTAGACAAGTGGAGCAAAGTCGCTCTTCTCTCCATCACTTTCTCCCTTCCGTTCTCTCTTTCTCTCTCTCTCTCTCTCTCTCTCTCTCTGTCTCTCTCTCTCTCTCTCTGTCACTCTGTCTCTGTCTCTCTCTCTCTCTCTCTCTGTCCCCTCTCTCCCTCTCGCTCTCTCTCTCTCTCTCTGTCTCTCTCTCCCTCTCGCTCTCCCTCTCTCTCTCCTCTCTCTCTCTCTCTCTCCTCTCTCTCTCTCTCGCTCTCCCTCTCTCTCTCTGTCACTCTGTCTCTCTCTCTCTCTCTCTTTTTACTCTCTCGTTCTCAAGGGCAAGAACAAAACAAAATGGATTTCAAATTTGTCATCGACAGAGGAGAGAGTAGGTGTGTCCAATTCATTCATCTGGTCCATGCTGTAAAACAAGAAGATGGGATATGGATTCCTAAAGTGAGAAAAGGATAAATAACAGAATATGAAAATTCATTTTTTTACCTTTATTTAACAAGGCAAGTCAGTTAAGAACAAATTCTTATTTTCAATGACGGCCTAGGAACAGTGGGTTAACTGCCTTGTTCAGGGGCAGAACAACAGATTTGTACCTTATCATACTCGGGGATTCAAACTTGCAACCTTTCGGTTACTAGCCCAACGCTCTAACCACTAGGCTACCCTGCCGAAAGATAGAATCCTAAAATGAGGTATGAGTGAGGGTGATATGGTGCCCTGAGAGAGACTCTTTAGAGAATCAATCTGACATCAAAGTTCTGCTGGTGATTACCAGGTCTTAGTGTGTGTGAGAGCGAGAGAGAGAGACGGGGGTGAGCAGGGTGTTGAGTGAGAGGAAGAGGGAGGGAGGGAGGGTGGGAGGGAGGGGCTGGGGGGAGAGTGGAGGGCTTACTAGTGGCTGTATGTCTCTCTATCTCTCACGCTACACTGTGTAGTGAAGCATTCTGTGTGCTGTAATAACTGGTGTCTAATGTATTGAAGCATTCTGTGTGCTGTAATAACTGGTGTCTGGTGTAGTGAAGCATTCTGTGTGCTGTAATAACTGGTGTCTAGTGAAGCATTCTGTGTGCTGTAATAACTGGTGTCTAGTGAAGCATTCTGTGTGCTGTAATAACTGGTGTCTAGTGAAGCATTCTGTGTGCTGTAATAACTGATGTCTAGTGTAGTGAAGCATTCTGTGTGCTGTAATAACTGATGTCTAGTGTAGTGAAGCATTCTGTGTGCTGTAATAACTGGTGTCTAGTGAAGCATTCTGTGTGCTGTAATAACTGGTGTCTAGTGAAGCATTCTGTGTGCTGTAATAACTGGTGTCTAGTGTAGTGAAGCATTCTGTGTGCTGTAATAACTGGTGTCTAGTGAAGCATTCTGTGTGCTGTAATAATGGGTGTCTAGTGAAGCATTCTGTGTGCTGTAATAACTGGTGTCTAGTGAAGCATTCTGTGTGCTGTAATAACTGGTGTCTAGTGAAGCATTCTGTGTGCTGTAATAACGGGTGTCTAGTGTAGTGAAGCATTCTGTGTGCTGTAATAACTGGTGTCTAGTGAAGCATTCTGTGTGCTGTAATAACTGGTGTCTAGTGAAGCATTCTGTGTGCTGTAATAACTGGTGTCTAGTGAAGCATTCTGTGTGCTGTAATAACTGGTGTCTAGTGAAGCATTCTGTGTGCTGTAATAACTGGTGTCTAGTGAAGCATTCTGTGTGCTGTAATAACTGGTGTCTAGTGAAGCATTCTGTGTGCTGTAATAACTGGTGTCTTGTGAAGCATTCTTTGTGCTGTAATAACTGGTGTCTAGTGAAGCATTCTGTGTGCTGTAATAACTGATGTCTAGTGTAGTGAAGCATTCTGTGTGCTGTAATAACTGGTGTCTAGTGAAGCATTCTGTGTGCAGGTCCTTCAGTTTGACTTTGAGGCCGCTGGAGGTTTAATCCTCAATAAAGTATACTTATTGTGATGACATCATAACCCTCTGTGCTGGCTGACTGAGACCCTGTGGGAACACAACCCCCCTTTTCTAGCTAGCAACAGTGTTCCTGTGGTGATAAAAATCTGAGTAAAAAAATATATTTTAATAACGGCATCCTGTAAAGTGGAACTGACAACATTTTAGCAACATGAAGTACAGTTAAAATATGTTCCTATACACCCCCAGGAAGAATATGATGCCTTTTTGTTTATCCATTTTCTGACTAGCGAGCACATAGATATGGTCATTTTTTTACGGCTGTCGAAAGGAGGGGACCAAAGAGCAGCGTGGTGAGTGTTCATTATATTTATTTAGACAATGAAAACACTATACCAAAGAAACAAACCGAAAACAGCCAAACAGTTCCGTCAGGTCACAGAATAACAAAACATAAAATAACTACCCACAAAAACCAGGTGGGAAAAGGCTGCCTAAGTATGGTTCCCAATCAGCGACAACGATAGGCAGCTGCCTCTGATTGGAAACCATACCCCGCCAAAACATAGAAATATAAACCATAGAATGCCCACCCCACACCCTGACCTAACAACATAGAGAAATAAACCGTCTCTCTCAGGTCAGGGCGTGACACATTTGAGATTGATATGCACATTATTAATGTTAGCTCTCTCTATACATCCAAGTGCCAGCTGTGCTACCCTGTTCTGAGCCAATTGCAATTTTCCTCAGTCCCTTGTTGTGGCACCTGACCACAGGTGCGACAGAACTAGGGACTCTAGGACCTGCCAAGTTGATAGTGCTGTTAAAATGGTAGAGCAGCGCTTTATTATGGACAGACTTCTCCCCATCTTAGCTTCTGTTGTATCAATATGTTTTGACCATGACAGTTTACAATCCAGTGTTTCTCCAAGCAGTTTAGTCACTTCAACTTGCTCAATTTCAACACTATTTATTACAAGATTTAGTTGAGGTTTAGGGTTTAGTGAATGATTTGTCCCAAGTCAAATGCTTTAGTTTTAGAAATATTTAGGGCTAATTTATTCCTTGCCACCCACTCTGAAACTAACTGCAGCTCTTTGTTGAGTGTTGCAGTCATTTCAGTCACTGTAGTATCTGACGTGTATAGTGTTGAGTCATCCGCATACATAGACATTGTTTTTACTTAGAGCCAGTGGCATGTCATTAGTAAAGATTGAAAAAGGTAAGGGGCCTAGACAGCTGCCCTGGGGAATTCCTGATTCTACCTGGATTATGTTGAGAGGCTTCCGTTAAAGTTCTTCGGGATCGGTGTCCCTTCCACAGGACGGTTGAGCTAACGTAGGCTAATGCGATTAGCATGAGGTTGTAAGTAACAAGTTGTGTCAAGTTGGCTGGATGTCCTTTTGGTGGTTGACTATTCTTGATACACACAGGAAACTGTTGAGTGTGAAAACCCAGCAGCTTTGCAGTTCTTGACACACTCAAACCGTTGAGCCAGGCACCTGTTTTGTTAGACTTCAGTGCTGCTTTGACTTTATCGATTATAGTCTTCTGCTGGAAAAACATTTATTTTATGGTTTTACACCCCCTGCTATAATGTGGATAAAGTTACATGTCTAACAAAGTTGCTGTATGTTGAAGGGAACTGGAACACTGTGTTGTACACATTGATCCAGGGCATCCCAAACATGCTCAATGTGTAACACGTCTGGTAAATATGCAGGCCCTGGAAGAACTGATACATTTTCATCTTCCAGGAATTGTGTACAGATCCTTGCGAAATGGGGCCATGCATTACCATGCTGAAACATGAGGTGATGGTGTCGTGGAAAATTACATAATTAGTCTTGCTATCCTATGTTTTACTGCTTAAAGAATAGTCTCTTGTTATATGCTTGTGTTTTTTCTAACCTGATATAAACTTGTCTTTGTGTGACTTTGTCATAAAACTGGGCATATAGCTAAGATCCATGATGCGAGACATCACGTCGGTTTTCTATCTGCAGGAAGTCAGCTGTGTGGAACCTTGCCAGAAGGATAATAACTATAATGTGACAAAACGGAGTTATATGGTTGATCCCTCGTGCTATCAACCTCATGCGATCTTAATCTGCACAGACAAACCAATCGCCTTTTACACTATTTTCCTCCCCTGTTTCCACACATCTGCTAAACTGCCACATAGACAAAATAGGTTGTACTTTTTCTATAAGAGGAGAGAGACAACTCTGTTCGTTGGGCTTTTTTCAAAAGACGCACTTGATTGAGTGGTTGTTATTGATTGCTTCATTTTTGCAAATCTTATAACGAAGTTGTTGTTTTGAAGGATCTGCAGTCTCTCTTCCCTTCCTATAGATAATGGCGATGGTTGCCACAACAATGGGCCTCAGGATTCTGTCACGGTATCTCTATGCATTAAAATTCTCCATTGATAAAAATGCAATTATGTTCGTTGTCGGTAGCTTGAGGCTGCCCATACCATAACCCCACCGCCACCATGGGGCGCTCTGTTCACAACGTTAACGTCACCAAACCGCTCGCCAACAAGACGCCATGCACGTGGTCTGTAGTTGTGAGGCCAGTAGGACATTGGTCCCGTGTGGCTCAGTTGGTAGAGCATGGTGTTTGCAATGCCAGGGTTGTGGGTTCATATGAAATGTATTCACTACTGTAAGTCGCTCTGGATAAGAGCGTCTGCTAAATGACTACAATGTAAATGTAAAATGACATAGAGAAATTAACATTTAATTCTCTGGAAACAGCTCTGACGGACATTCCTGCAGTCAGCATGCCAATTGCATGCTCCCTCAAAACTTGAGACATCTGTGGAATTGTGTTGTGTGACAAAACGGCACATTTTAGAGTGGCCTTTTATTGTCCCCAGCACAAGGTGCATATGTGTAACGATCATGCTGTTTAATCAGATTCTTGATATGCCACACCTGTAAAGTGGATGGATTATGTTGGCAAAAGAGAAATGCTCACTAACAGGGATGTAAACACATTTTTTTGCACAACATTGTTGAGAAATAAGCTTTTTGTGCGAATTAGCAAATTTCTGCGATCTTTTATTTCAGCTCATGAAACATGGGACCAACACTTTATATGTTGCGTTTATATTTTTGTTCACTGTACTTACACTACACGCTTAGAAAAAAGGCTTCCGAAAGGGGTTCTTCAGCTGTCCCCATAGGAGAACCCTTTTGGGTTCCATGTAGAACCACTTTGTGGAAAGAAACCCAAAAGAGTTATATCTAAAACCAAAAGGATTCTACATAGAACCAAAAGGATTCTAAATAGAACCAAAAGGATTCTACATAGAACCAAAAGGATTCTACATAGAACCAAAAGGATTCTACATAGAACCAAAAGGATTCTAAATAGAACCAAAAGGATTCTAAATAGAACCAAAAGGATTCTACATAGAACCAAAAGGATTCTAAATAGAACCAAAAGGATTCTAAATAGAACCAAAAGGATTCTACATAGAACCAAAAGGATTCTAAATAGAACCAAAAGGATTCTAAATAGAACCAAAAGGATTCTACATAGAACCAAAAGGATTCTACATAGAACCAAAAGGATTCTACATAGAACCAAAAGGATTCTAAATAGAACCAAAAGGATTCTACATAGAACCAAAAGGATTCTACATAGAACCAAAAGGATTCTACATAGAACCAAAAGGATTCTAAATAGAACCAAAAGGATTCTACATAGAACCAAAATGATTCTACATAGAACCAAAACGATTCTACATAGAACCAAAGGGGGTTCTCCCATGGGGACAGCTGATGAACCCTTTTAGGTTCTAGCTAGCATCTTTTTTTTATATATATATAAGAGAGTAACACGAGGCAATCACGGGCAGCTGAATAGTGTCTCTTGGGTAATGTTGGGGGTTACTCTGGGGGTCGGGTGTGGGGTTAGACCAATGCCATGATTACTGTATATATGTGATAACCTTTGTATGCTTGCAATGCGCAATGATGGAAAAGTACTGGGTAATGGAGCTGTAGTGCTTTAGTTCTGAGGCTGAGAACTGCCAACACCTGCTGAGAGACACACAGCCTCAAGGCCGGCTTATAGTAGAGAGAGAAACCAGTCTAGACATGTTTTTCTTTGTATCTAATCCAATGCAACAATGTTAAGATATGACATTGTCCACACCGACTAGTATAGGTTAGGTTGTCCACACCAAATGGTATAAAGAGTGTTGTTGTAACGGTTGTCGTCTGGAATAGAGGACCAAAATGCAGCAGGAATGTGGATGCTCATCTTGTTATTTATTTTTAAATAAAGAGAACACCAAAATAACAAACCGAAAAACGCACGAACAACAAAACAGTCTTGTCAGGCTCACACAGGTAAAACAAGAAACAATCTCCCACAACACTAAACCAAACAATTACCCATATATAGGACTCTCAATCAGAGGCAACGAGAAAGCACCTGCCTCCAATTGAGAGTCCAACCCCCCATTAACCTAAACATAGAAATACAACAAACCAGAAAGAACATAGAAATACAAAACAGAACATAGACCAAAACCCGGAAATAATAAATCAAACACCCTACTACATCCACCACCACCCCGAATCACATAAAACAAATACCCTCTGCCACGTCCTGACCAAACTACAATAACAAATAACCCCTTTACTGGTCAGGACGTGACAGTTGTCTCTTGTTTCGCCACACAGATCTTTACTATAGACTACTGAGGTAATTCTGTACGTGAATCTCTGTCTGCAATTACATTTTATTACTAAAGAGTTTTATACCAAGGTTCCTGCGTCTGTGTCATCTCTCCGGAAGACTGATTGTTAAAGGAAACTTACATCACCTCATGCAAAGGACCAGCCAACATTTGGCGAGTTTGCCGGGAGTGAGTGGCCACTGCGTCTGGATGATCTTGGTCCCACTGTGCAGCACATCAAATTATAAGGTAAGCAGACGCCTGTTAAACCAAAAGTCTGAAATGAGAAAAAGCACTGAGTGGTTGATGACTCGTTCCAGCATGTAAGTGGCACATCACTCATTGGGGGGGGGGTGGTGGTTGATAATTACAGGAACAGTCGATACCTAAATGTATGTACAAGCCCGTAATATATAGGATGTATATGTGATAAATTACCCAGAATCCACAGGTGTAATAGTTAGAAATTCCCGACGGTCTAATGGAACCTTGTGTGAGGAACTTGGTTATAGATTAGGATGAACCAAGTCAGTACTGAGGTACTGGGTGACAAGTCATTTACAGTGTTTTATGCGCATGGTGACCTTACCTGAGGGTAGACACTGGTTTTATGTACGGTGGCCTTACCTGAGAGAAGACACTGGATTATGTACGGTGACCTTACCTGAGAGAAGATACTGGATTATGTACGGTGACCTTACCTGAGAGAAGATACTGGATTATGTACGGTGGCCTTACCTGAGAGAAGATACTGGATTATGTACGGTGGCCTTACCTGAGAGAAGATACTGGATTATGTACGGTGGCCTTACCTGAGGGAAAACACTGGTTTTATGTACGGTGACCTTACCTGAGAGAAGGCATTGGTTTTGTTTAGATATATGTATAATTGGTGGGATTATTTGTGTGGGACAATTGTTGTATGAGTTGAGTGCATTTAACATAACAGTGAATGGATATATGCTAGTCAATATCAAGAATTTCTATCTACTGAAATAAATCTAGACTGGTATAGACATCAAGTCATTAAGACAAGACGGGATACAATGTGGTGTCTGGATTTTCACGATGCTTGTGGATGTCCTATTCGTAATAGAACTATGGTTTTACATCTCTTGGAGGCTATGATGCTGCCCTCTGCTTTGGCTATCGTGAAGGTTGCTGCCTCACACTGGAGGGGGGGGGGGACTGGGGGGGACTGGGGGGGATTTCGTGAGATAGGTTAACGTAATGGTAGACGAGGCTGCTAAATTGGCTGCCTCAAAGTGTCATAGCCACTCCGTGTTCTTCTCCGCTACTGTTGGGAAAGACACTGATGATTTGGCATCTGAACAGGCTTTTGATGTTGGTTCTCATTAGGCAACAGCGGGGTTGTAAACCTGACCCCATTTCTAAAATTTAGAGACAGACTCTGTCTGGCAGACCGTGTCTGCCAGCTTGTCTCATCGCCTGTTTGCCAAGTGGCCCACGGTATGACCCATTTGTCAAGGGGGGGTATGATAGAAGCAATTTCTTTGAATTGGTTTTGTTCAAATTTGACTTTGGCATGTGAAACAGTTTCTGTTTCGATGTGCTACGTACATGCAATTTAACATTGCCAAAGGAACACCTCTGAAACCAGGTCATTTCCATACGCCAAGAGGACCATTTGTCCATCTTGCCATGGATTTTATAGATCTTGCAGAAAGATAAGAAAGGAAAAGTTACTGTTTAGTCCTTACTGACAAGGTTCACCAGGTGGGTGGAGGCATTTCCCACCACACACTGTGACGCTAAGACAGTAGCAAAGCTACTAACGAGGGAGATAATACCTAGATTTGGTGTTCCTGAGGTTTTATCTGCAGACAACGGTACCCACTTCACTGGTGATGTAGTGAAGCAGGTAGCCATGGGATTGGACCATGGTGGGATTGGACCATGGTGGGATTGGACCACGATGGGATTGGACCAGAAGTTTGTGTCCATCTACCACCCTCAGCGTAATGGGGTTACTGAGAGAGCTAACCAATCCATTAAACAAAGGGTTAACTAAGGCATGCCACTCTGCCAAGAAATCTCGGATGGATTGTTTACCGCTGGTGTTAATGGAAATGCGATGTAGTACTAATAATGACCTGGGGTGTTACACCACATGAAATGTTGACAGGAAGACCCATGAATGTTCCCGCGCACAGACCCATGACTGACAGACAAATAGACCTCACTCTAGTTGACGTTGAACACTTGGGAGTACATGAAACAGCTAATTACTATTGTCAGATCTCTCCCCTCTCACACTAGGAAAGCTCATGAGGAGGTACCAGGTGAGGACCCCGACTACCTGCCTGTGGAGGTTGGAGACTGGGTCAAAATCCGGGTTCACAAGAGAGAAAAATGGAACCAGCCAAGATGGATGGGGGGCCCACCCCCATTCGAGGTAACCATGGCAACACCAACGGCGGTCAGAGTTCAGGAAAGGTCCGGCTGGCACCACCTGTCCCACTGTTCGGAAGGTGTTCACCCAACAGGAGATAATGTAGTCAGACACAGCCTGCAACAAGAGGCAGAAGCAGATGTGAGGCTAGACCAAAGCCCTGAAGAACCAACTGATTTATATGATCAGCAAGGTTATGTTGTAAATAAACGTATAAGAGAGGGAAGACGACAGCATGCGGTCGTTAGTGGTTGGCTGTGTTGGCTCTATCCACACTACTTGTTTGTGCTGGTGAAGCCGGCCCTGTCACCACGTGGGTAACGTTTGTTCGAGACTTTGGTAGAATAGTGTCCCCAAATGGGACTGCGGTGTTAATTTTGTGGTTCACTGGGAAATGTGGAAATGTGTATAGGGCCAGATTAGGCGTCCCGTCAACACACAGAGAACACCACACACACACACACACACACACACACACACACACACACACACACACACACACACACACACACACACACACACACACACACACACACACACACACACACACACACACACACACAGAGAGAACACACACACACACACAGAGAGAACACACACACACACAGAACACACTAGCCAGCTGGTCTGCGCATGCTCTGAGGACGCAGCTAAGGATGCTGTCTGGGCGGGCAGCCTTGCGAGGGTTTAAATGTTTAAATGTCTCACGTTGGTCAAGCAGAAGGAAAGGGAGTCAGTCCTGGTAGCGGGCCACGCCAGTGGCACTGTATTATCCTCAGAGTGGTTAAAGAAGGTGTTTCGTTTTTCTGGAAGCAAGACGTCGGTGTCCGCGACGTGGCTGGTTTTTCCTTTTGTAGTCCGTGTTTGTCTGTAGACCTTGCCACATATGTGTCTGAGCCGGTGAATTGCAGCTCCACTTTGTCCCCATACACTGAGGAAACCTACTGGACAAATACTACAGTTTTTTACAATCACTTTGGCACTAATTTCGGAACCTTGATGTAATTTTTCAAAACTCTAGACACAAATCTCACAAACGATGATCAAAATGCAATTTTTTCAAAATTCTAACACTTTTTCCAAATGCTTGGATACAATCCACATAAAGCTAAGATAATTTGTTCATTGAACTAAAATCAGCTGTTCAAAATGACACAACTTAACATCAAAGTATTACCATTTCAAAATGCAATTCACACATTACATCTGAGATGACTGTCTATTCATTTCATTACAATGATCTAACTATCAATTGAGACAACTGATCAAAATGATAAGTGACTGTTGCATTACTCTTAATGCATAGTTTTATGGAAACTGACGAACAATATTCCATGTTTAGATCATGAAAGTTTCATGATAACGAGATTCATAGACACCAATTACCGTGGAACATTAAACCAATTGGACTACATTATCCTGTTGGGGCTAGGGGGCAGTATTTACACGGCCGGATAAAAAACGTACCCGATTTAATCTGGTTACTAATCCTACCCAGTAACTAGAATATGCATATACTTATTATATATGGATAGAAAACACCCTAAAGTTTCTAAAACTGTTTGAATGGTGTCTGTGAGTATAACAGAACTCATTTGGCAGGCAAAAACCTGAGAGATTCCTTTACAGGAAGTGGCCTGTCTGACCATTTATTTGCTTTATTTGACATCTCTTCCAAAAACTGAGGATATCTGCTGTTACGTGACACTTCCCACGTCTCCAATGGGCTCTCAGAGCCCGGGAAAAACCTGAATGACGTAATTCAAAGCCCTGGCTGAAACACACGAGAGCTAAGTGGTCTATCAGCAGACAAAGGCTTAGGCGCGTGCACTGCCCGTCCCCGCCTTTCTGTTTTTCCCTCTATTTACAGACAGGCAGATTCCCGGTCGGAATACTATCGCTTTTCTACGAGATAAATTGCATAAAAATTGATTTTAAACAGCGGTTGACATGCTTCGAAGTACGGTAATGGAATATTTAGAATTTTTTTGTCACGTTATGCGCCATGCGCACGACCGTGATTTACCATTCTGATAGTGTCTAGAACGCACTAACAAAACGTCGCTGATGGAACATAACGATGGATTATTTGGGACCAAACCTACATTTGTTATTGAAGTAGAAGTCCTGGGAGTGCATTCTGACGAAGAACAGGAAAGGTAAGACCATTTTTCTTATAGTAAATATGATTTTGATGAAGGCTAAACTTGCCGGGTGTCTAAATAGCTAGCCCGTGATGGCTGGGCTATGTACTTAGAATATTGCAAAATGTGCTTCATCCGAAAAGCTATTTTAAAATCGGACATATCGAGTGCATAGAGGAGTTCTGTATCTATAATTCTTAAAATAATTGTTATGCTTTTTGTGAACGTTTATCGTGAGTAATTTAGTAAATTGTTAGTAAATTCCCCGGAAGTTTGCGGGGGGTATGCTTTTTCTGAACGTCACACGCTAATGTAAAAAGCTGTTTTTTGATATAAATATGAACTTGATTGAACAGACATGCATGTATTGTATAACATAATGTCCTAGGTGTGTCATCTGATGAAGATCATCAAAAGTTAGTGCTGCATTTAGCTGTGATTTGGGTGTTTGTGACATTATATGCTAGCTTGAAAAATGGGTGTCTGATTATTTCTGGCTGGGTACTCTGCTGACATAATCTAATGTTTTGCTTTCGTTGTAAAGCCTTTTTGAAATCGGACAGTGTGGTTAGATTAACGAGAGTCTTGTCTTTAAATAGCTGTAAAATAGTCATATGTTTGAGAAATTGAAGTAATAGCATTTCAAAGGTTTTGAAAATCGCGCCACAGGATTCAACTGGCTGTTACGTAGGTGGGACGATTTGGTGCCACCTAGCCCAGAGAGGTTATCTATGGATGTAATATTTCATCATCATTCTTTATCAGACACTCTTTCTATGGTACCATGTACCACTTATCCAGACCATGTTTTCAGATTTGACATTACTGTACACTCACTGGCCACTTTATTAGGTTCACCTATCTAGTACTGGGTAGGACCCCCTTTTGCCTCCACAACAGCCTGAATTATTCACGATGTTGTACGTTAAGAGATGCCATTCTGCACACCACTGTTTTAAACAGCTGTTATTTGAGCATTTGTGGCCTTTCTGTTAGCTTGAATGAGTCTGGACATTCTCCTCTGACCTCTCTCAATAACAAGGTGTTTTTTTTCTCCCACAGAAGTACCGCTCACTGAATGTGTTTTTGTTTATCGCACCTATCCTCTCTGTAAACTCTAGAGACTGTAGTGCGTAAAAATCCCAGTATGGCTAGTGCGGTTAGTATGAGTACTCGAATAAACATTAATAACTCGAATAAAAATAAACATAAACATGAAATAAACAGATATTAAAATGTACAAACGTTAGCTAGCTAGCTACAAACAATGGCTACAACAGGTAAAAATGTTAACTTACCACGTCAACGGAGGATTATCCAGAGAGCTAACGTTCCTCTCGCTCCACAATGAAATAAGGTGCAGGCCAGGCAGCAGGCTGTTAGCCAGCCTGCCAGCTTAGTGGAGTCTGCCACTAGCACAGTCAGCGTAGTCAGCTCAGCTTTCCCCATTGAGACCGTGTCTGTGCCTCGATCTAGGTTGGGCAAAATTAAAAATGGCGGTGTTCGCTTTAGCAATCTCACTAGTATAAAGACCTCCTGCATTCCTGCCATTATTGAAAGAGATTGTGATACCTCACATCTCAAAATTGGGTTACTTAATGTTAGATCCCTCACTTCCAAGGCAGTTATAGTCAATGAACTAATCACTGATCATAATCTTGATGTGATTGGCCTGACTGAAACATGGCTTAAGCCTGATGAATTTACTGTGTTAAATGAGGCCTCACCCCCTGGTTACACTAGTGACCATACCCCCCGTGCATCCGGCAAAGGAGGAGGTGTTGCTAACATTTACGATAGCAAATTTCAATTTACAAAAAAAAACAATGACGTTTTCGTCTTTTGAGCTTCTAGTCATGAAATCTATGCAGCCTACTCACTCACTTTTTATAGCTACTGTTTACAGGCCTCCTGGGCCATATGCAGTGTTCCTCACTGAGTTCCCTGAATTCCTATCAGATCTTGTAGTCATAGCAGATAATATTCAAATTTTTGGTGATTTTAACATTCACATGGAAAAGTCCACAGACCCAATCCAAAAGGCTTTCGGAGCCATCATCGACTCAGTGGGTTTTGTCCAACATGTCTCTGGACCTACTCACTGCCACAGTCATACTCTGGACCTAGTTTTGTCCCATGGAATAAATGTTGTGGATCTTAATGTTTTTCCTCATAATCCTGGATTATCGGACCACCATTTTATTGCGTTTGCAATTGCAACAAATAATCTGCTCAGACCCCAACCAAGGAGCATTAAAAGTCGTGCTATAAATTCTCAGACAACCCAAAGATTCCTTGATGCCCTTCCAGACTCCCTCTGCCTACCCAAGGACGTCAGAGAACAAAAATCAGTTAACCACCTAACCGAGGAACTCAATTTAACCTTGCGCAATACCCTAGATGGAGTTGCACCCCTAAAAATTAAAAACATCTGTCATAAGAAACCAGCTCCCTGGTATACAGAAAATACACGAGCTCTGAAGCAAGCTTCCAGAAAATTGGAACGGAAATGGCGCCACACCAAACTGGAAGTCTTCCGACTAGCTTGGAAAGACAGTACCGTGCAATATCGAAGAGCCCTCACTGCTGCTCGATCATCCTATTTTCCCAACTTAATTGAGGAAAATAAGAACAATCCGAAATTTATTTTTGATACTGTCGCAAAGCTAACTAAAAAGCAGCATTCGCAAATGGAGGATGGCTTTCACTTCAGCAGTAATACATTTATGAACTTTTTTGAGGAAAAGATCATGATCATTAGAAAGCAAATTACGGACTCCTCTTTAAATCTGGGTATTCCTCCAAAGCTCCATTGTCCTGAGTCTGCACAACTCTGCCAGGACCTAGGATCAAGGGAGATACTAAAGTGTTTTAGTACTATATCTCTTGACACAAAGATGAAAATAATCATGGCCTCCAAACCCTCAAGTTGCATACTGGACCCTATTCCAACTAAACTACTGAAAGAGCTGCTTCCTGTGCTTGGCCCTCCTATGTTGAACATAATAAACGGCTCTCTATCCACCGGATGTGTACCAAGCTCACTAAAAGTGGCAGTAATAAAGCCTCTCTTGAAAAAGCCGAATTTTGACCGAGAAATTATAAAAAACTATCGGCCTATATCGAATCTTCCATTCCTCTCAAAAATGTTAGAAAAATCTGTTGCACATCAACTCACTGTCTTCCTGAAGACAAACAATGTATACGAAACGCTTCAGTCTGGTTTTAGACCCCATCATAGCACTGAGACTGCACTTGTGAAGGTGGTAAATGACCTTTTAATGACATCAGACCGAGGCTCTGCATCTGTCCTCGTGCTCCTAGATCTTAGTGCCGCTTTTGATACCATCGATCACCACATTCTTTTGGAGAGATTGGAAACCCAAATTGGTCTACATGGACAAGTTCTGGCCTGGTTCAGATCTTATCTGTCGGAAAGATATCAGTTTGTCTCTGTGAATGGTTTGTCCTCTGACAAATCAATTGTAAATTTCGGTGTTCCTCAAGGTTCCGTTTTAGGACCACTATTGTTTTCACTATATATTTTACCTCTTGGAAATGTCATTCAAAAACATAATGTTACATTTCAGTGCTATGCGGATGACACACAGCTGTACATTTCAATGAAACATGGTGAAGCCCCAAAATTGCCCTCGCTAGAAGCCTGTGTTTTAGACATAAAGAAGTGGATGGCTGCAAACTTTCTACTTTTAAACTCAGACAAAACAGAGATGCTTGTTCTAGGTCCCAAGAAACAAAGAGATCTTCTGTTGAATCTGACAATTAATCTGGATGGTTGTACAGTCGTCTCAAATAAAACTGTGAAGGACCTCGGCGTTACTCTGGAGCCTGATCTCTCTTTTGAAGAACATATCAAGACTGTTTCAAGGACAGCTTTTTTCCATCTACGTAACATTGCAAAAATCAGAAACTTTCTGTCCAAAAATGACGCAGAAAAATTAATCCATGCTTCTGTCACTTCTAGGTTAGACTACTGCAATGCTCTACTTTCCGGCTACCCGGATAAAGCACTAAACAAACTTCAGTTAGTGCTAAATACGGCTGCTAGATTCCTGACTAGAACCAAAAAAATTGATCATATTACTCCAGTGCTAGCCTCCCTACACTGGCTTCCTGTTAAGGCAAGGGCTGATTTCAAGGTTTTACTGCTAACCTACAAAGCATTACATGGGCTTGCTCCTACCTATCTTTCCGATTTGGTCCTGCCGTACATGCCTACACGTACGCTACGGTCACAAGACGCAGGCCTCCTAATTGTCCCTAGAATTTCTAAGCAAACGGCTGGAGGTAAGGCTTTCTCCTATAGAGCTCCATTTTTATGGAATGGTCTGCCTACCCATGTGAGAGACGCAGACTCAGTCTCAACCTTTAAGTCTTTACTGAAGACTTATCTCTTCAGTAGGTCCTATGATTAAGTATAGTCTGGCCCAGGAGTGTGAAGTTGAACGGAAAGGCTGGAGCAACGAACCGCCCTTGATGTCTCTGCCTTGCCGGTTCTCCTCTCTCCACTGGGATTCTCTGCCTCTAATCCTATTACAAGGGCTGAGTCACTGGCGTACTGGTGTTCTTCCATGCCGTCCATGGGAGGGGTGCGTCACTTGAGTGGGCTGAGTCACTGACGTGGTCTTCCTGTCTGGGTTTGCCCCCCCCCCTTGGGTTGTGCCGTGGCGGAGATCTTTGTGGGCTAAGTTAAAATATTCTAGTCATATTTTCAGCTTCAAATTCAGGTGCAATCATTTTGGACTAATTATTGATGGAAATAAACGCGATAAAAAGAGGGTATTGTAAATCCCGGTGGATTGTAGAAGGATATTTATTATTTCTTAAATTCTGAAAACAAATGTAGTTGTAGTTAGTCATAATAGAACATCAAAACATCCTTCAGTGGACCTGAGGAACATGTGCAGCACAGTAAACAGCATTCAGTGGACCAGAGTGTAACGATCGTCGTAAGGAGAAGACCAAGGTGCAGAGTGGTAAGTGCTCATGATTAAATTTTATTATTACTCAGAACACTAAACAAATATAACAAACAAAGGAAAACAAACGTCACGTTCTGCATGCTTTCACTGAGCTGTACAAAAAACAAGGTCCCACAACTGAAGGAGGGAAAAAGGGCTGCCTAAGTATGATTCCCAATTAGAGACAACGATAGACAGCTGCCTCTGATTAGGAACCATACTCAGCCAAACACAAAGAAATATATGACATAGAATGCCCACCCCATATCACACCCTGACCTAACTAAACCGAGAAAAACGGCTCTCTCAGGTCAGGGCGTGACATAGAGGGACATGTGCAGCACAGTAAACATCATTCAGTGGACCAGAGGAACATGTGCAGCACAGTAAACATAATTCAGTGGACCAGAGGAACATGTGCAGCACAGTAAACATCATTCAGTGGACCAGAGGAACACGTGCAGCACAGTAAACATCATTCAGTGGACCAGAGGAACACGTGCAGCACAGTAAACATCATTCAGTGGACCAGAGGAACATGTGCAGCACAGTAAACAGCATTCAGTGGACCAGAGGAACATGTGCAGCACAGTAAACATCATTCAGTGGACCAGAGGAACATGTGCAGCACAGTAAACATCATTCAGTGGACCAGAGGGACATGTGCAGCACAGTAAACATCATTCAGTGGACCAGAGGAACATGTGCAGCACAGTAAACAGCATTCAGTGGACCAGAGGAACATGTGCAGCACAGTAAACAGCATTCAGTGGACCAGAGGGACATGTGCAGCACAGTAAACATCATTCAGTGGACCAGAGGGACATGTGCAGCACAGTAAACATCATTCAGTGGACCAGAGGGACATGTGCAGCACAGTAAACATCATTCAGTGGACCAGAGGAACATGTGCAGCACAGTAAACAGCATTCAGTGGACCAGAGGGACATGTACAGCACAGTAAACAGCATTCAGTGGACCAGAGGAACATGTGCAGCACAGTAAACAGCATTCAGTGGACCAGAGGAACATGTGCAGCACAGTAAACATCATTCAGTGGACCAGAGGGACATGTGCAGCACAGTAAACATCATTCAGTGGACCAGAGGAACATGTGCAGCACAGTAAACAGCATTCAGTGGACCAGAGGGACATGTGCAGCACAGTAAACAGTGCAGTTTTAACGCAGATAAAACAACCATTAGAAGCCAACACACACAGCAATCGACAAGATATCATTAATTAAACAGCCATTATTAAATTGTACTGCAGTTCCACTACATTTTAACGACAGTGAATCAAATAAAATAAAAAAAGGTATCCTGTATTATTGTTCATGTTTATCTTCTGTACTGGTACCTTAGAACAAATGTTATAGAAGTGAATGTGCACTTTTTTAATTGGGTGGACTGAAACTAGGAAAAACATTACCATAACCTGTAGTTAAAAAAGGGTTTGTAGCATCGGCGATTCTCTGGTAGCTACAGGACCGCGGAGACTGTCACACATTTCTGCTTTTAATGAACTAAAATTGCTGATATATAAGACATTTTACTATTGTCACATCCTGACCAGCAGAGGGAGCAATTGGATTAGTTTTGGTCAGGATGTGGCAGGATTTTTGTGTGTGTGAATGGTTGGGTTGGTGATTAGGACTCCCAATTGAAGGCAGGTGTGTTGAGTTGCCTTTGATTGGGAGTCCTATATAGTAGTGTGTGTTTTTCTTTGGGGTTGTGGGTAATTGTTTCTTGTTTAGTGTGGTTGCACCTGACAGGACTGTTGGCTGTCAGTTTCCTTGTTTTTGTTCTTGTATAGTGTTCGTTCTAATTAAATTGAAGGATGAATACTAACTCTGCTGCATTTTGGTCCATTTCTGAAGACAGCTGTGACAACTATATATATATATATATATATATATATATATATATATATATATTTTTTTAATTGGTATTTTGGCACCTGCCGAAGAAAAACCTAAAATGGCCATTCTCCTGAAAAAGTTAATTTGGCCGGATAAACTGAAGTGGACTCGGCAGGTAGATCGCTAAGACACACACACACACACACACACACACACACACACACACACACACACACACACACACACACACACACACACACACACGCACTATAAAGGGAATAGGATGCCACACATAAACCTTCCCTCCCACATCACCGATATCCAAACTGCTATTAAAACTACTATTAAACACACAGTCCAATATCCACTACTATTAAACACACAGTCCAATATCCACTACTATTAAACACACAGTCCCATATCCACTATATCCAATACTATTAAACACACAGTCCATTATCCACTACTATTAAACACACAGTCCCATATCCACTATATCTACTACTATTAAACACACAGTCCAATATCCACTATATCCACTACTATTAAACACACAGTCCCATATCCACTATATCTACTACTATTAAACACACAGTCCAATATCCACTATATCCACTACTATTAAACACACAGTCCAATATCCACTACTATTAAACACACAGTCCAATATCCACTATATCCAATACTATTAAACACACAGTCCATTATCCACTACTATTAAACACACAGTCCCATATCCACTATATCTACTACTATTAAACACACAGTCCAATATCCACTATATCTACTACTATTAAACACACAGTCCAATATCCACTATATCCACTACTATTAAACACACAGTCCAATATCCACTATATCTACTACTATTAAACACACAGTCCATTATCCACTACTATTAAACACACAGTCCAATATCCACTATATCCAATACTATTAAACACACAGTCCAATATCCACTATATCCAATACTATTAAACACACAGTCCAATATCCACTATATCTACTACTATTAAACACACAGTCCATTATCCACTACTATTAAACACACAGTCCATTATCCACTACTATTAAACACACAGTCCATTATCCACTACTATTAAACACACAGTCCATTATCCACTACTATTAAACACACAGTCCATTATCCACTACTATTAAACACACAGTCCCATATCCACTACTATTAAACACACAGTCCATTATCCACTACTATTAAACACACAGTCCCATATCCACTATATCCACTACTATTAAACACACAGTCCAGTATCCACTACTATTAAACACACAGTCCCATATCCACTATATCTACTACTATTAAACACACAGTCCAATATCCACTATATCCACTACTATTAAACACACAGTCCATTATCCACTATATCCACTACTATTAAACACACAGTCCCATATCCACTATATCCACTACTATTAAACACACAGTCCAATATCCACTACTATTAAACACACAGTCCATTATCCACTATATCTACTACTATTATACACACAGTCCATTATCCACTATATCCACTACTATTAAACACTATCACTCAACACACACTTGGCATCTCCTTTTTCTCTTCTCACATACCCCACCCTCCTCTCTTCATCCCTCTAACCACCTCCTCTATCCACCTCCTCTCTTCTCCATCCCTCTATCCACCCTCCTCTCTTCATCCACTCTAGACTCTATCCATAATCAGCATCTAATCTTGTTCCTCTGGCACCTCTCCCACCTGCTCATTTAACTCCAAGCTGCTT
>NC_042975.1:3747685-3757685 GCF_901001165.1 Salmo trutta | reverse complement strand
TGTTGACTGTCTGTTGTCTGTCGCCCTCAGTGTGATCTGTCAGGGCTTGTTGACTGTCGTCCTCAGTGTGATCTGTCAGGGCTTGTTGACTGTCTGTTGTCTGTCGTCCTCAGTGTGATCTGTCAGGGCTTGTTGACTGTCTGTTGTCTGTCGTCCTCAGTGTGATCTGTCAGGGCTTGTTGACTGTCGTCCTCAGTGTGATCTGTCAGGGCTTGTTGACTGTCTGTTGTCTGTCGCCCTCAGTGTGATCTGTCAGGGCTTGTTGACTGTCGTCCTCAGTGTGATCTGTCAGGGCTTGTTGACTGTCGTCCTCAGTGTGATCTGTCAGGGCTTGTTGACTGTCTGTTGTCTGTCGTCCTCAGTGTAATCTGTCAGGGCTTGTTGTCTGTCGCCCTCAGTGTGATCTGTCAGGGCTTGTTGACTGTCATCCTCAGTGTGATCTGTCAGGGCTTGTTGACTGTCATCCTCAGTGTGATCTGTCAGGGCGTGTTGACTGTCGTCTTCAGTGTGATCTGTCAGGGCTAGTTGACTGTCATCCTCAGTGTGATCTGTCAGGGCTTGTTGACTGTCATCCTCAGTGTGATCTGTCAGGGCTTGTTGACTGTCTGTTGTCCGTCGTGCTCAGTGTGATCTGTCAGGGCTAGTTGACTGTCGTCCTCAGTGTGATCTGTCAGGGCTTGTTGACTGTCTGTTGTCCGTCGTGCTCAGTGTGATCTGTCAGGGCTAGTTGACTGTCGTCCTCAGTGTGATCTGTCAGGGCTTGTTGACTGTCTGTTGTCCGTCGTCCTCAGTGTGATCTGTCAGGGCTAGTTGACTGTCGTCCTCAGTGTGATCTGTCAGGGCTTGTTGACTGTCATCCTCAGTGTGATCTGTCAGGGCTTGTTGACTGTCTGTTGTCTGTCGTCCTCAGTGTGATCTGTTAGGGCTTGTTGACTGTCTGTTGTCTGTCATCCTCAGTGTGATCTGTCAGGGCTTGTTGTCTGTCGTCCTCAGTGTGATCTGTCAGGGCTTGTTGTCTGTCTGTTGTCTGTCATCCTCAGTGTGATCTGTCAGGGCTTGTTGACTAAATTCTTGAAACGTTGTTCATCTGTCATAACTCAGTCACGTCTCAGGTAATGTATGAGCAGTTTGTTAAGCAGAGGCGCTGATACTCTTGATGTTGCAGCCCTTACAGAGCTGTCCTCGGCAGAATGGAAGGGTAATCAGCGCTGTCCTCGGCAGAATGGAAGGGTAATCAGAGCTGTCCTCGGCAGAATGGAAGGGTAATCAGAGCTGTCCTCGGCAGCATGGAAGGGTAATCAGAGCTGTCCTCGGCAGAATGGAAGGGTAATCAGAGCTGTCCTCGGCAGAATGGAAGGGTAATCAGAGCTGTCCTCGGCAGCATGGAAGGGTAATCAGAGCTGTCCTCGGCAGAATGGAAGGGTAATCAGAGCTGTCCTCGGCAGCATGGAAGGGTAATCAGAGCTGTCCTCGGCAGAATGGAAGGGTAATCAGAGCTGTCCTCGGCAGCATGGAAGGGTAATCAGAGCTGTCCTCGGCAGAATGGAAGGGTAATCAGAGCTGTCCTCGGCAGAATGGAAGGGTAATCAGAGCTGTCCTCGGCAGAATGGAAGGGTAATCAGAGCTGTCCTCGGCAGAATGGAAGGGTAATCAGAGCTGTCCTCGGCAGAATGGAAGGGTAATCAGAGCTGTCCTCGGCAGAATGGAAGGGTAATCAGAGCTGTCTACGGCAGAATGGAAGGGTAATCAGAGCTGTCTACGGCAGAATGGAAGGGTAATCAGTGAATGTTGAGGTAATAGGGTGCCATTTTGGACTTCTGAAAGAACAACCTACTGCAACCTGTGGCAGATTACAAAGTACAGAAGAGATTGTGTGTGTGTGTGTGTGTGTGTGTGTGTGTGTGTGTGTGTGTGTGTGTGTGTGTGTGTGTGTGTGTGTGTGTGTGTGTGTGTGTGTGTGTGTGTGTGTGTGTGTGTCTGTGTGTGAGTCTGGGTGTGTGTGTGTGTGTGTTCGTGTGCGTGTGCGTGTGTGTGTGTGTGTGTGTGTGTGTGTGTGGGTGTGTGTGTGTATTTGCAGCACTAGATGTGATCAACAGGCTATATTCTATCCAATCTAGCTAGGTTGACCTCTGGTCAACATATAAGCACAGTTCACTGCAACAAATAAATTCTCATTTGCTGAAACAAAGTTAACTTTGCACACAGGTAACAGCACCAAGACACACACACACACTCACTACATCCACTTAGAGCACCTTACCTTTGCTCGCAACCTCAAACAGGTGCACAGCATCAAGAGAGTTCACTGACAAATAAATTAAACTCTTGACGTCAGTTAGATCATTGGAGTGTTTATTTTAGATTAAAATTAGAGTGGTTTTATTAAGGCTGAATGACACCTTGAGCCTTGATTATGTTTCTCCTGTCATCCTCAAGCCACACGAGACAATCACGACACACAAAATCCCCAAATTCAAACACAGTAGGAATTGGCTAAATCCAGGTGTTGAAGTAGAACCTGGATCTAGACTGCTGAAGTAGCACCTGGATCTAGACTGCTGAAGTAGAACCTGGATTTAGACTGCTGAAGCAGCACTTGGATCTAGACTGCTGAAGCAGCACTTGGATCTAGACTGCTGAAGCAGAACCTGGATTTAGACTGCTGAAGTAGAACCTGGATCTAGACTGCTGAAGTAGCACTTGGATTTAGACTGCTGAAGTACTGTAAAACCTGGATTTAGACTGCTGAAGTAGAACCTGGATCTAGACTGCTGAAGTAGCACTTGGATTTAGACTGCTGAAGTACTGTAAAACCTGGATCTAGACTGCTGAAGTAGAACCTGGATTTAGACTGCTGAAGTAGAACTTGGATCTAGACTGCTGAAGTAGAACCTGGATTTAGACTGCTGAAGCAGCACTTGGATCTAGACTGCTGAAGTAGAACCTGGATTTAGACTGCTGAAGCAGCACTTGGATCTAGACTGCTGAAGTAGAACCTGGATCTAGACTGCTGAAGTAGAACCTCGATTTAGACTGCTGAAGTAGAACCTGGATCTAGACTGCTGAAGTAGCACTTGGATTTAGACTGCTGAAGTACTGTAGAACCTGGATCTAGACTGCTGAAGTAGCACTTGGATCTAGACTGCTGAAGCAGCACCTGGATTTAGACTGCTGAAGCAGCACCTGGATTTAGACTGCTGAAGTAGAACCTGGATTTAGACTGCTGAAGTAGATCCTGGATTTAGACTGCTGAAGTAGAACCTGGATCTAGACTGCTGAAGTAGAACCTGGATCTAGACTGCTGAAGCAGCACTTGGATCTATACTCTGTGCACAGGGCTTTCACGTTGCTGTTGAAGTGGTCTACAGGAGCATTTCATCTAAATGGGTGGTGGCTAAAGTTTGGGTTGAGTTTAGAAAACAGCTTATAGACATTTCTGGTGGGTCACAGGAATATTCTTAAGGTTTGATGTGTTCAGGCACAATGCAAAAATACAGTTGAGAATGTATTCTGTGGACCCCGGTCCTCGGGACCAACCTCACACCAAAAAAGGAAGGGCTAAACATAACCCAGCTCTGGTTAAATATTGGACGGAACACATGTTGGGTTATTTGGTAACCCAGCGCTGGTTAAATAGTGCACAGAACACATTTGGGGTTATTTTTACCCAGCCAGTTGGGTTGTTTGGATTACCCAAACATGGGTTAATTTAACCATCAGTTGGGTATTTTTTTACTCTCATACTGGGTTGACCTAGCAGCTGGGTCTTTTTGAATGTAATCCTAAGTTATTTTCAGGAGGCGTGGCTTATTAGGGGCATGTCTTTGAGCTAGATCTTTTTGGCCACCCGTGAGTGTAAATGTCATTCCTCCTGTTCATCATGTTAAGTTTACATACTGTTAATGCACTTTTTTATTTTTATACACACTTTTTCTGACATATTATATTAAGGTATAATTCCTCTTTGTCTAATAAAGAATACAACTTACTGGATCCTAACATTAAGGTTTACCAAGGCTTTTAGGGAACTCATACACTTCTGTAACCATTCAACCTTAACATGCAACAGAACAGTTAAACAAGAATGACATTTACTCTCATGGGTGGCTAAAAATAACTATTTAAACACCACGCCCCTACTAAACCATGTTTCCAGTCTTCTGGTCTGACCCCCTAGGTCATATCTCAATGATGGTGTCTTTCCCAAAAATGTCCTTTAAGAAACGACAAATCTCTCAGTATAGTGATAGAGGTCTTTATATGTTGTGCACGTTAAGTTGCCTTTCAGAGCCTTATCCGTAACATTATATTTCATTTTGAGCGATACCTCTCTGTCCGTTCTAGTGGTAACTGCCCCCCCCAAAAAATGGAATGAGGGATACAAATGATATTGAAAGCAGATGTTTCCACACAGGAAGTTCCCAACACTTGTAGAATTTATGCCAAAGCTCATTGAAGCTGTTCTGGTGCCTCGTGGTGGACCACTCACTCACTGTGCTGTACTTCACTTTGTCCGTTTTCTTTTCCTTTCTGGACTTGCGAGACTTCCATGGTTTAGCCTCAATCCTCATCATGAAAAGGTAACGTTCTGAGGTCCTCCCTCCCAAGGGGATTATATATATATATATTTTTTTTTTATATATATATATATATACTTAAAATCATACTTCATTAACATCTTTTAGATATATTTAAAATGATCTAAATTGGAACAATTTTAAATACATTTTATGCATTTAATGTCCATTTTATTTGTATTTTATTAGCATTTAAGTATATTATATACAAATCAAAGTTTATTTGTCACGTGCACCGAATACAACAGGTGTAGTAGACCTCACAGTGAAATGCTGAATACAACAGGTGTAGTAGACCTCACAGTGAAATGCTGAATACAACAGGTGTAGTAGACCTTACAGTGAAATGCTTACTTACAGGCTCTAACCAACAGTGCAAAAAAGGTGTTCGGTGAACAATAGGTAAGTAAAGAAATAAAACTACATTTACATTGAAAATTATCTAAATTTGGACACTTTATTGTATTTAAGTATATTATTAGTATATTAGACAAAGAGTAAGACAAATATTTTTTGAATACACATTAAGTAAATTTCATGTATATTTATGTACATAAATTAGATATATGCTAAAATGGTATTTTAATTAGAATTTCTGTATTTTCTTGCAAAAAAAACCGATATTTATTGTTTCGGCTGTTAGAAGAAGCGGACCAAGACGCAGCATTTTCGTAGTTTCACATATTTATTGACCGTGAAACTAAATGCCATACATAAATAAACTTGAATTACAAAAGCAACAAACCGTGACGCAGAGAGGACAACACACTACTCAAAAGACAATAGCCCACAAACAACAATGAGAAACACCCCTACTAAATATGACCTCCAATTAGAGGAAACGAGGACCAGCTGCCTCCAATTGAAGATCAACCCAATAAGCCCCAACCTAGAAATAGACAAACTAGAACTTCAACATAGAAAACATAGAACACAAAAACACCCCCTGTCACGCCCTGACCACTCTACCATAGAAAATAACAACTTATATTGGTCAGGACGTGACATTTACAGTGCCTTCGGAAAGTATTCAGGCCTTTTTCCACATTTTATTACATTACAGCCTTATTCTAAAATGGGTTGAACAAAAAAACATTCAGCAATCTACACACAATACCCCATAATGACATCACAATACCCCATACTGACATCACAATACCACATAATTGTCACGTCCTGACCAGCAGAGGGAGTATTGTATTAGTATTTTGGTCAGGACGTGGCAGAAGGGTTTGTGTTGTATGGTTTTTCTAGTATGTCTGTTTCTTTGTTAGTCTGTGTGGCTCCCGATCAGGAACAGCTGGTTATCGTTGTCCCTGATTGGGAGTCATATATTAGGAGTGTGTTTTTCACCTGGGGTTTGTGGGTTGTTGTTTTTGCATTGCGTTGGTGCAGCCTGCAAAACTGTTTCCTGTCGTTTCGTTGTTTATTGTTTTTCCGTGTTCACATTTAATAAATTATAATGTTGAGCACGCAACCCGCTGCGCCTTGGTCCTCTCTTCACGAAGACAGCCGTTACAATAATGACATCACAATACCCCATACTGACATCACAATACCCCATACTGACAAATTGTGCTCAGGTGCATCCTGTTTCCATTGATCATCCTTGAGATGTTTCTACAACTTGAGTGGAGTCCACCTGGAGACCCTAAGCACACAGCCAAGACAACACAGGAGTGGCTTTGGGACAAGTCTTTGAATGTCCTTGAGTGGCCCAGCCAGATCCCGGACTTGAACCCGAACCAACATCTCTGGAGAGACCTGAAAAATAGCTGTGCAGCAACGCACCCCATCCAACCTGATAGAGTTTGAGAGGATCTGCAGAGAATAATGGGAAAAACTCACCAAAAACAGTTGTGCTAAGCTTGTAGCGTCACACCCAAGAAGAGTTGAGGCTGTAATCGCTGCCAAAGGTGCTTCAACAAAGTACTAAGTAAAGGTTCTGAATACTTATGTAAATGTGTTATTTCATTTTCTAAAAACCTGATTTTGCATTGTCTTTATGGGGTATTGTGTCTAGATTAATGAGGAAAAACTATTTAATACATTTTTGAATAATACTGTACCGTAACAAAATGCAGAAAAAGTCAAGTGGACTGAATACTTTCCAAATGCACTGTACATCACATACAGTTAAAGCAGGGTAGTAAGGTGGTGAGTTTTCATGAGTGTATGTTGGTAGGGTAATTACAAATATATTAGTGTGTGTGTGTATGTGTGTGTGTATATATATACTTTTTTTGTATCACAAAGTGTCATGGATTTAAACTGTAGTTCAGTTAAGGGCTGTAAAGTAACATTGGATGATGGCACCGTCATTAAACTCCACCGAAGAAGAAAGATACTGTTTGAGAGATAATGTTCATGGCCACGTCGCAGCAGTGTGCAGGTGGGAGATTCCAAGGTGTGGGAAGTGTGCTGGAGGACATGGGACAGAGGAATGTTTCGTTTTTCGGTGGAAAAAGTTCTGTGTGTCAACTGTCGGTGGGGCCCATGTTGCTGGGGATCGGAGGTGTCCGTTGCAAGAGAGGCAAGTTGATGTGGCCAGGGACAGAGTATTGCAGAAGATGCTGAGTATGCTGAGGCAGTGAAGAAAGTAGAGGAGGGTGGATGATAGGTGTGGGATTCTGAGAGGATACCTGTGAATTGTAGATCTGTGCCAGAACAGACAAAGTAGGATCAGATAGGTTTATTAAGGTAGTGGAAAAAGGTGGTGGGTTTTAATGAGTGTAGGGTTAGATGGTATGGAAATAAATAATATAATATAATTAAAAAAATAAGAATCGCCTATTCCCATTAAGAATCCCAAAGTGTAATGATTTCTACTACAGTTCAGTTCAAATCAAATGTGTGTCAAAATAGTGGTATAGAAATATAGTGGTATAGTGGTATAGTGATATAGTGGTATAGTGGTATAGTGGTATAGTGATATAGTGATATAGTGATATAGTGTGTTGATATAGTGATATAGTGATATAGTGGTATAGTGGTGTAGTGATATAGTGATATAGTGATATAGTGATATAGTGGTATAGTGATATAGTGATATAGTGGTATAGTGATATAGTGATATAGTGATATAGTGATATAGTGGTATAGTGGTATAGTGATATAGTGGTATAGTGATATAGTGTAGTGATATAGTGATATAGTGGTATAGTGATATAGTGTAGTGATATAGTGATATAGTGATATAGTGGTATAGTGGTATAGTGATATAGTGGTATAGTGATATAGTGATATAGTGGTATAGTGGTATAGTGGTATAGTGATATAGAAATATAGTGGTATAGTGGTATAGTGGTATAGTGGTATAGTGATATAGTGATATAGTGGTATAGTGGTATAGTGATATAGTGGTATAGTGGTATAGTGGTATAGTGATATAGTGATATAGTGGTATAGTGGTATAGTGATATAGAAATATAGTGGTATAGTGATATAGTGGTATAGTGGTATAGTGGTATAGTGATATAGTGGTATAGTGATATAGTGATATAGTGATATAGTGATATAGTGGTATAGTGGTATAGTGGTATAGTGATATAGAAATATAGTGGTATAGTGATATAGTGGTATAGTGGTATAGTGGTATAGTGGTATAGTGATATAGTGGTGTAGTGGTATAGTGTAGTGATATAGTGATATAGTGATATAGTGATATAGTGGTATAGTGGTATAGTGATATAGTGGTATAGTGATATAGTGATATAGTGGTATAGTGGTATAGTGGTATAGTGATATAGTGGTATAGTGGTATAGTGATATAGTGATATAGTGTAGTGATATAGTGATATAGTGATATAGTGGTATAGTGGTATAGTGATATAGTGGTATAGTGATATAGTGATATAGTGGTATAGTGGTATAGTGGTATAGTAATATAGAAATATAGTGGTATAGTGATATAGTGGTATAGTGGTATAGTGGTATAGTGGTATAGTGATATAGTGGTGTAGTGGTATAGTGTAGTGATATAGTGATATAGTGATATAGTGATATAGTGATATAGTGATATAGTGGTATAGTGGTATAGTGGTATAGTGATATAGAAATATAGTGGTATAGTGGTATAGTGGTATAGTGATATAGTGGTATAGTGGTATAGTGATATAGTGATATAGTGATATAGTGGTATAGTGGTATAGTGATATAGTGATATAGTGATATAGTGGTATAGTGGTATAGTGGTATAGTGATATAGTGATATAGTGGTATAGTGGTATAGTGGTATAGTGGTATAGTGATATAGTGGTATAGTGATATTGTGATATAGTGGTATAGTGATATAGTGATATAGTGATATGCCATTCAACACTCCTTCCGTGGTCTCCAACTGCTCCTAAACACAAGTAAAACTAAATGCATGCTCTTCAACCGATCGCTGCCTGCACCTGCCCGCCCGTCCAGCATAACTTCTCTGGACGGTTCAAACTTAGAATTTGTGGACAACTACAAATACCTAGGTGTCTGGTTAGACTGTAAACTCTCCTTCCAGACTCACATCAATCATCTCCAATCCAAAGTGAAATCTAGAATTGGCTTCCTATTTCGCAACAAAGCATCCTTCACTCATGCTGCCAAACATACCCTCGTAAAACTGACCATCCTACCAATCCTCGACTTCGGCGATGTCATTTACAAAATAGCCTCCAATACCCTACTCAACAAGCTGGATGCAGTCTATCACAGTGCCATCCGTTTTGTCACCAAAGCCCATATACTACCCACCACTGCGACCTGTACGCTCTCGTTGGCTGGCCTTCGCTTCATAATCGTCGCCAACACATTGGCTCCAGGTCATCTACAAGACCCTGCTAGGTAAAGTCCCCCCTTATCTCCGCTCACTGGTCACCATAGCAGCACCCACCTGTAGCACGCGCTCCAGCAGGTATATCTCTCTGGTCACCCCTAAAGCCAACTCCTCCTTTGGTCGTCTCTCCTTCCAGTTCTCTGCTACCAATGACTGGAACGAACTACAAAAATCTCTGAAACTGGAAACACTTATCTCCCTCACTAGCTTTAAGCACCAGCTGTCAGAGCAGCTCACAGATCACTGCACCTGTACATAGCCCATCTGTAATTTAGCCCATACAACTACCTCTTCCCGTACTGTATTTATTTATTTTATTTATTTTGCTCCTTTGCACCATATTATTTATATTTTAACTTTGAACTTTCTTCAAACTACAAATCTACCATTCCAGTGTTTTTCTTGCTATACTTTATTTACTTTGCCACCATGGCATTTTTTGCCTTTACCTCCTTATCTCACATCATTTGCTCACATTGTATATAGTCTTATTTTTTTCTACTGCATCATTGATTGTATGTTGTTTTACTCCATGTGTAACTCTGTGTTGTTGTATGTTGTCAAACTGCTTTGCTTTATCTTGGCCAGGTCGCAATTGTAAACGAGA
>NC_042975.1:3737199-3747585 GCF_901001165.1 Salmo trutta | reverse complement strand
AGAGAGAGAGAGAAGAAGAGAGAGAGAGATGAGAGAGAGAGAGAGAGGAGAGAGAGAGAGAGACATGAGAAGGGGGGTGTACCTAAGTTAAACAGTAAAGCGCTGACAAGACAGGAGGAAAGAGGAGAGCTAACAGAGATGATAAATGCAGAGCTCGTCACTGAGGCTGAGAACTTGGAATGTGATTATTACTATGTGATTAGATAGTGACTATTGTCTTTGCCAATCTCAACTCTACACTACCACGCATACTGAATGTTGATTAATTAACTGTCTTTCCACTTTGTCTCTGAGATCACTCTGTTTCTCTCTCTTTCCCTCTCTCTCTTTTCCTCCTCCTCTCTCTCTCTCTCTCTCTCTTCCTCTCTCTCTCTCCTCTCTCTCTCTCTCTGTCTCTCTCCTCTCTCTCTCTCTCTTTTTTTCCTCTCTCCCACTCCCCCCCCTCCCTTCTCTCTCTGCTCCTTCTCTCTCCTCATCTCCTCTTCTCCTCTTTCTCTCTCTTCTCTCTTCTCCTTCCCTTTCCTCTCTCTCTCTCTCTCTCTCTCTTTTCCTCTAACCTCTCCCTCTTGCTCCCTTTTCCTCTCCCTCTCTCTCACTCTCTCTCTTTTCCTCTCTCTCTGCTGTCCAGTGTCACTTGAATAATAATTTGTGTAAACATGTGTTTGTGTTTACAGATTGAAACATTAGTTAGGATCTTGTTCCAATATCTTTTTACCTCTCCTCTCCTCTCCTCTCCTCTCCTCTCATCTCATCTCATCCCAAATCAAATTGTATTTGTCACATGCGCCGATACGACAGGGGTAGACCTTACAGTGAAATGCTTACTTACGAGCCCTTAACCAACAATGCAGTTTTAATAAAAATATAAAATAAAAGGAACAAATCATTAAAGAGCAGCAGTAAAATAACAATAGTGGGGCTATATACAGGGGGTATATACAGGGGTATAAACACGGGGGGTATAAAACACGGGGGTATAAACAGGGGGTATATACAGGGGGTATAAACAGGGGGTATAAAAAGGGGTTATAAACAGGGGGTATATACAGGGGGTATAAACAGGGGGTATATACAGGGGGTATATACAGGGGGTATATACAGGGGGCTATATACAGGGGGTATATATAGGGGGTATATACAGGGGGGCTATATACAGGGGGTATATACAGGGGGTATATACAGGGGGTAAATACGGGGCTATATACAGGGGGTATAAAAGGGGGTATATACAGGGGGTATATACAGGGGGTATATACAGGGGGTATAAACAGGGGGTATATACAGGGGGTATATACAGGGGGTAAATACGGGGGCTATATACAGGGGGTATATACAGGGGGTATAAACAGGGGGTATAAACAGGGGGTATATACAGGGGGTATATACAGGGGGTATATACAGGGGGTATAAACAGGGGGTATATACAGGGGGTATATACAGGGGGTAAATACAGGGGGTATATACAGGGGGTATAAACAGGGGGTATAAACAGGGGATATAAACAGGGGGTATATACAGGGGGTATATACAGGGGGTATAAACAGGGGGTATATACGGGGGCTATATACAGGGGTATAAACAGGGGGTATAAAGAGGGGGTTTATACAGGGGGCTATATACAGGGGGTATATACAGGGGGTATAAAGAGGGGGTTTATAAAGGGGGTATATACAGGGGGTGTATACAGGGGGTATAAACAGGGGGTATAAACAGGGGGTATATACAGGGGGTATAAACAGGGGGTATATACAGGGGGTATAAACAGGGGGTATAAACAGGGGGTATATACAGGGGGTATAAATAGGGGCTATATACAGGGGGTATATACAGGGGGTATATACAGGGGGTGTATACAGGGGGTATAAACAGGGGGTATAAACAGGGGGTATATACAGGGGTATAAACAGGGGCTATATACAGGGGGTATATACAGGGGGGCTATATACAGGGGGTATAAAGAGGGGGTTTATACAGGGGCTATATACAGGGGGTATATACAGGGGGTGTATACAGGGGGTATAAACAGGGGGTATAAACAGGGGGTATATACAGGGGGTATATACAGGGGCTATATACAGGGGGGTATATACAGGGGGTGTATACAGGGGGTATAAACAGGGGGTATAAACAGGGGGTATATACACGGGGGTAAAAACAGGGGCTATATACAGGGGGTATATACAGGGGGTATATACAGGGGGTATAAACAGGGGCTATATACAGGGGGTATAAACAGGGGATATAAACAGGGGGTATATACAGGGGGTATATACAGGGGGTATAAGCAGGATATATATATACCTGTATTTACCCACTGTCCACATCACCGACGAACTATCATGGTCCAAACACACCAAGACAGTCATGAAGAGGGCACAACAAAACCTTTTCTCCCTCAGGAGACTGAAAAGATTTGGCATGGGCCCCCAGATCCTCAAAAAGTTCTACAGCTGCACCATCAAGAGCATCCTGACCGGTTGCATCACCGCCTGGTATGGCAACTGCTCGGCATCTGACCATAAGGCACTACAGAGGGTTGTGTACACGGCCAAGTACATCACTGAGACCAAGTTTCCTGCCACACAGGACCTATATAATAGGTGGTGTCAGAGGAAAGCCCATAAAATTGTCAGAGACTTCAGTCACCCAAGTCATAGACTGTTTTATCCGCTACCGCACAGCAAGCGGTACCGGAGCGCCAAGTCTAGGACCAAAAGGCAACTCAACAGCTTCTACCCCCAAGCCATAAAACTGCTGAACAATTAATAAAATCGCCACTATTTACATTGACACCCCCTTTTGTACATTGCTGCTACTCGCTGTTTATTATCCATGCATAGTCACTTTACCCCTACCTACATGTACAAATTACCTCAACTAGCTTGTTCCCCCCGCATGCTGACTCGGTACCGGTACCCCCTGTTTATAGCCTCCACACGGACTCAGTACCGGTACCTCCTGTATATAGCCTCCACATTGACTCTGTACCGGTACCCCCCTGTATATAGCTTCCACATTGACTCAGTACCGGTACCCCCTGTATATAGCCTCCACACTGACTCAGTACCGGTACCCCCTGTATATAGCCTCCACATTGACTCTGTACCGGTACCCCCTGTATATAGCCTCCACATTGACTCTGTACCGGTACCCCCTGTATATAGCCTCCACATTGACTCTGTACCGTAACACCCTGTATATAGCCTCCACATTGACTCTGTACCGTAACCCCCTGTATATAGCCTCCACATTGACTCTGTACCGGTACCCCCTGTATATAGCCTCCACATTGACTCGGTACCGGCACCCCCTGTATATAGCCTCCACATTGACTCTGTACCGGTACCCCCCTGTATATAGCCTCCACATTGACTCTGTACCGTACCCCCTGTATATAGCCTCCACATTGACTCTGTACCGTAATACCCTGTATATAGCCTCCACATTGACTCTGTACCGGTACCCCCCTGTATATAGCCTCCACATTGACTCTGTACCGTAAACACCCTGTATATAGCCTCCACATTGACTCTGTACCGGTACCCCCTGTATATAGCCTCCACATTGACTCTGTACCGGTACCCCCCTGTATATAGCCTCCACATTGACTCTGTACCGGTACCCCCTGTATATAGCCTCCACATTGACTCTGTACCGTACCCCCTGTATATAGCCTCCACATTGACTCTGTACTGGTACCCCATGTATATAGCCTCCTCATTGACTCTGTACCGGTACCCCCTGTATATAGCCTCCACATTGACTCTGTACCGTAATACCCTGTATATAGGGTACCTTTCGTGATGTTATTGTGTTACTTTTATTATTATTTTTAACTTTAGTCTATTTGGTAAATATTTTCTTCTTCTTGAACTCTACTGTTGATTAAGGGCTTGTAAGTAAGCATTTCACGGTAAGATCTACACCTGTTGTATTCGGCGCACGTGACAAATAAAGTTTGCTTTGATTAGATTTTTTGGCTAAGTACTAGGAAGTTTGAAAAGATAAGCTGGGTGGGTGGGAAGCTATTAAACCATTTGAAAGGAAACACTTTGATGTTTGTGGAATTGTGAAAGGAATATAACACAATAGATCTGGTAAAAGATAATACAAAGGAAAAAAAATGTTATTTTGTATTTTTTTTTATACCATCATCTTTGAAATGCAAGAGAAAGGCCATCATGTTTTATTCCAGCCCAGCAATTTAGATTTTGGCCACTAGGTGGCAGCAGTGTATGTGCAAAGTTTTAGACGGATCCAATAAACCATTGTATTTCTGTTCAAAATTTTGTAACACTTGCCAAATGTGCCTAATTTGTTTATTAATAACTTCTCATGTTCATAATTGTGCACTCTCCTCAAACAATATCATGGTAACGGTACTGTAAATTGGACAGTGCAGTTAGATTAGAAAGAATTTAAGCTTTCTGCCAACATCAGATATGTCTATGTACTGGGAAATGTTCTGGTTACTTACAACCTTATGCTAATCACCTTATTTTACCAGGCAAGTCAGTTAAGAACAAATTCTTATTTACAATGACGGCCTAGAAACAGTGGATTAACTGCCTTGTACAGGGGGCAGAACGACAGACTTGTACTTTGTCAGCTCGGGGATTCAAACTTGCAACCTTTCGGTTACTAGCCCAACACTCTAACCACTAGGCTACCCTGCTGCACCTTAGCCTAAGTTAGCTCAACCGTCTCGTGGAAGGGACACCAATCCCTAAGTAATGTGCTCACCTTGACTGACAGCTCTTTGGAGCACCAATGTGAAGAAACTTTGCTGCAGTAATATCATCTCAAGCACATTTTTGTGATAAACAAAGCAACTCAAATGACGACGTCGTCTATCTCCCATATGGCATGTCTCTAGTGATGTGGTTTACAGAAGCACTAACAGATGTGTTGAAATGACAACTGCATCAGAGTTTGGAACGACCCACTCCTTTGTTCCATGCTGGCTGAAGACCTAACTAGCCAGTAAACTAGCTAGCTAACTAGCTAACACCAGACACAAATGAAAGGGGAAACATCTTTGCAATAGATAAATAGTTGTAAACCTTTCATTGTATTTGCTGACACCCTACAGTCACATTTTGGCACCAGCAGAGTTGCTACCGAGCTACACAAACCACACCCCTCTGCAAACCACACCCCTCTGTAAACCACACCCCTCTGCAAACACGCCTTCTCCTAGGTTGGTTACAAGGCGGTACTTATTTAAAATTTGTTGAGAAAATATCATGTTACCATTGGTTTATTAAAATGAGAGTTAGGGTGATATCACCCTATCCCCTTAATAAGCCCGCCTCCTGAATCCAAGCGTTTGAATCATGGGGGAGGGGTCCAGTAACTTTATGATCAAACTTGATCAATGTAGAAGTAACAATCATTTATCATACATTGGTTATCAATACTTTTGATGTGGTTTCAATCCAAATTGAAAAACATGATTTTGACTGTTCATGATCTTTAATCTTTACTTTTACCATTCAGAATGACTGCCTAAACCCTTAACTTCGACATTTGATGTTTGGAGTAACTTCCAAATTTGATGTTTGTAAAAAACTTGGATAAACTAATACTGCAGTGAGAGCTTGAGGCAGAGATGAGACAACATTTGTTGAACTGAGAACAAAATATGAAACTATTGTTTTGCTACAGACAGTAAACTGTTGTGTTTGATGCTAAGCAGAAACGATGGTGCCTGCGGAGAAAATCAAGATTGAATTGAATCAGGACAATGAAGTTTGAATTCTGTCTGTCTGTCTGTCTGTCTGTCTGTCTGTCTGTCTGTCTGTCTGTCTGTCTGTCTGTCTGTCTGTCTGTCTGTCTGTCTGTCTGTCTGTCTGTCTGTCTGCCTGCCTGCCTGCCTGCCTGCCTGCCTGCCTGCCTGCCTGCCTGCCTGCCTGCCTGCCTGCCTGCCTGCCTGCCTGCCTGCCTGCCTGCCTGCCCTGTGTTAACAGCTGTGAGGCTATACTGAAGGCTGTATCTAAATGAACTAGAACCTGAGTCTTGGCTGTCCATCGTAATCTTGTGGTTGGTGTGTAGGGGTGAGTATTAGTGCTTCTGGCTGTGGAGGAGCGGCACACTCTGCTGCAGGTGGAAACACGTGGCGTGATTCAACTGTGGTCTCACATTGCTTTTTAGCCATTTACTTCACCATTGAGAAGACTGACAGCTGAGTTTCTGTTGTGAGTCGCTGGCCTCTCCTCACCTCTGCTCTCACTTTGTGTGTGTGTGCGCGCGTGTGCGTGTATGTGTGTGCGTGCATGTGTGTAATTCTATTGGGACTGCAAGTCAGTGGTCCAGAAGGTTGCTTGTTCAGTACCAGCCAGGATCAGCTACCGGCTAAATTCACTACAATCAGATAAGATGGAGATTTCACCCAAACAGAAAGCTCAGATGGGATGGCTGGTATAAGACCAAAGAAATGATTAATTCAAGAGTAGCTTAATTAATAAACATAGTGATTTAGAAAGCCACAGCAGGCTTGTTCCAACAACCCTGTACCAGAATGGTCCAGACCTCTTGGGGCAGGCAAAACCTATAATACAATTACACAGGGGATTCTTAATAAGATGTAGAGATATGAAATATTTAAAGCGTGATTCATCACTCCAGAGAATGCTTTTTCCACTGCTACAGAGTCCAAATGGTGGCGAGCTTTCCACCACTCCAGCCTACGCTTGGCATTGCGTATGGTGATCTTAGGCTTGTGTGCGGCTGCTCGACCATGGAGACCTATTTCTTGAAGGTCCCGACAAAACTGTCGGGACCTTCAAGAAATAGCTTCCAGAGGCAGTTTGGAACTCGGTAGTGAGTGTTACAATTGAGGACAGATGATTTTTACTCGCTACACGTTTTAGCAATCAGCGTTCCTGTTCTTGTGTGGCCTACCACTTTTGCAGCTGAGCCGCTGTTGTTCCTAGACGTTTCCACTTCACAATATCAGCACTTAAAGTTGACCGGGTCAGCTCTAGCAGGACAGAAATTTGACGAACTTACTTGTTGGAAAGGTGGCATCCTATGACGGTGCCACGTTCGAAGTCAGCAAGGCCATAATACTTCCAATGTTTGTCTATGGAGATTGCATGGCTTTGTGCTGGATTTTATACACCTGTCAGCAATGGATGTGGCTGAACTAGCCAAATCCACAAATCTCAGCGGTGTACATACACTTTTGTATATATGGTGTATTTCTTAGTGGCAGTTAACTTATTGATGGTCATAAACATGATTTAACTGCATTATATGTTACAATTTTACAAAGCCTCCGGTGTAAAAATGTTTTTATTTGCTCATGCTTCTTAGTTCCAGAACCCAGAAATATACTAGATCTTAGGAATTGACAGATATCATCTTTACACATTACACATGGAAACATTTATTTGAAAAGACCCAACAATATTTTCCACAACAAAGTTATACCAGAGTTGAAGTTAGACAAAGTTATAAACATAGGCAGAAATAAGGGCAATAAAGCCTACACTCTTAAAAGTTATGGGTTAAAAACAACCCAATTTGGATTATTTGGTAACCCAACGAGTTGGTAACCCAACCCAAAAATAACCCAGCATGTGTTCTGTTCAATATTTATATATTATAATTATTATTATGATTATATATAATATATAATAATATAATCATAATAATAATTATAATTTTTTAATATTGAACAGAACACATGCTGGTTTATTTTGACCCAGCAAGTTGGGTTGCATGAATAGCCCAACATGTTGGGTTGTAGGTATTACCCAAACATGGGTTAATTTAACCATCAATTGGCTGTCTTTTACTTTCATGCTGGGTTGACCTGCCAGCTCGGTCTTTTTTAATTATTTTCAGAAGGTGTGGCTTATTTGGGGCATGGCTTTCAGATAGATATTATTGGCCACCCGTGAGAGTAAATGTAATTCCTGTTCATCTCAAGTTTACACACCTCAAATTACTTTTCCCCTTAAAATATTTAGCATTTTACACATTCTTCAAAAAAATGAAATATATTTAGTACATCATTTAATAACATGACATTGAAGCCACAAATATGTAATTGTTCAATCTTAACATGTGATGACTATACAACACAACAGATGAGAAGGAATCAAATTGACTCTCACCCAGCACTTCCTGATTTGGACTCATTTTGAAGATTGCTCATTAAAGATGCACTATGCAGAAATCACTCATGCATTTCCTAGTTACAGAAATTCTCATAGTTCACCTAATTTCAATTTATGTGACATAACAAGGAAGTATAGTGCAGAGAATTGTTGTACCATCCAAACCACTATTAAATATCTTTTTAATAACCAAAAATATTGTACTTTCAGCTGTTTGAAGCTGGTGTAACAAAACAAAGTAAAAGATGCAAACTAAACTTAAAAAAGGGAAGCATAGAAATAGCACATATAGAACAGATCTAACGCTTCTATAACTCACATTTCTATGTGAATTTTGGCGGGTTGCCCAAAAAGTTACATACTGTAGCTTTAAGAAATGCTAGTGCTCGTGAATGAAGCCTAACAAGAGTTTTCTTGGGGGTGTTGTTTGATGTGGATGTGTTATGTTCGCACATCGTACCCTGGCAGGTACTGTTTTTTTTGTCCCTCCTGAGTCACTGTAGAAACAACATTCACACTTCCTCAAAATAGTCAAAATGAATCTAAGATACATTTAAAATATCTGTAATTAATTAAGACGGGTTTTTTTTTGCCAAGGTCTTAGTCGCACAATTGTATAAGTACCTAAGGTGTTTGGTGCAATATTTCTCAAGTAAAAAAATGTGCCTGAAAAACGAATCAGTCCACTGCAGACAATCTATCGAGTCGGGAAAGTCTGGCTGTATGCTCAGGACTGATTTTATGAGAACAATAACATGTCTGCAACTTAATTATCTGCCAGATGTCAAACGATCGTAAATAAAACCCAAGCTACATGCTGTTGATCATTGCCAAAAGCCATTGCACTCTGATCGTCTCACACTATCAAACACATCTGCAGGTGGGCACGCAATAAAGTGTTTTTTCAATGTAACCCAGCAGCTTTTAAAGAAAACTACACAACTCAGTGACCCAATGCCTGCAACCCAGCAGCAGGGTCAACCAAACAACCCAGCAACAGGGTCAACCAAACAACCCAGCAGCAGGGTCAACCAAACAACCCAGCAGCAGGGTCAACCAAACAACCCAGCAGCAGGGTCAACCAAACAACCCAGCAGCAGGGTCAACCAAACAACCCAGCAGCAGGGTCAACCAAACAACCCATCAGCAGGGTCAACCAAACAACTCAGCATTTTTTAGAGTGTAGCAAATCATGTTACAAAACAGGTCGTGGGGAAGGGGCACAAGAAGCTCACAAATGGGTTTTGGAATATTGACAAGTTGCAGTTGGTTATACAAGTGAGCTCTGAAATGTAATTTTGCCCCAAAAATTGGCAGACTTAAGTGATCACTAGCAAACACAGCAAATTGCCACTCCATAAAGTGCTTAGGGTCAAGTGATATTACAACATTACATTGGCGACATATTGTCTGACGTAAACACATCCAAGGAGCTGCTTATGGGCAGGCTTGTCTCACTGTCTGGAGATTCTGGCAGCTCTGATTGGATAGAACCCAGCCTCACTGTCTGGAGGTTGTAGCAGCACTGATTGGATAGAACCCAGCCTCACTGTCTGTAGATTCTGGCAGCTCTGATTGGATAGATCCCAGCCTCACTGTCTGGAGATTCTGGCAGCTCTGATTGGATAGAACCCAGCCTCACTGTCTGGAGGTTGTGGCAGCTCTGATTGGATAGAACCCAGCCTCACTGTCTGGAGTTGTGGCAGCTCTGATTGGATAGAACCCAGTCTCACTGTCTGGAGATTCTGGCAGCTCTGATTGGATAGAACCCAGCCTCACTGTCTGGAGATTCTGGCAGCTCTGATTGGATAGAACCCAGCCTCACTGTCTGGAGATTCTGGCAGCTCTAATTGGATAGAACCCAGCCTCACTGTCTGGAGGTTGTGGCAGCTCTGATTGGATAGAACCCAGCCTCACTGTCTGGAGATTCTGGCAGCTCTGATTGGATAGAACCCAGCCTCACTGTCTGGAGATTCTGGCAGCTCTGATTGGATAGAACACAGCCTCACTGTCTGGAGATTCTGGCAGCTCTGATTGGATAGAACCCAGACTCACTGTCTGGAGGTTGTGGCAGCTCTGATTGGATAGAACCCAGCCTCACTGTCTGGAGATTCTGGCAGCTCTGATTGGATAGAACCTAGCCTCACTGTCTGGAGATTCTGGCAGCTCTGATTGGATAGAACCTAGCCTCACTGTCTGGAGTTTCTGGCAGCTCTGATTGGATAGAACCCTGCCTCACTGTCTGGAGATTCTGGCAGCT
>NC_042975.1:3724699-3732199 GCF_901001165.1 Salmo trutta | reverse complement strand
GGAAGGAGAGAGGGAGAGATAGTGAGAGATAGAATGAGAGTGGGAGAGTGAGAGACAGAAGAAAGGAGGCAAAGTTGGTTTAGAGGAGGAAGAGGGAGGAGGAAGAGGAAGGTGATGATCAAAGCATTAGGATGAAGATGTGACAGTAGAAAACTCTAAGCTTTAATGTTATTTATTAAACCTGTAGTCCCTGACAGTGGCCCCTGTCAAAGCTTTCATGGCAGCTGTTGTTGTGAAGGAAAATACAATAGATCTACAGTTATGTTCCCCAGTGAGAAAAACAAAAAAATGTCACTCACATATAAGGGGTACTTAACGAAAAGTCGCTGACAACAACCAAAACTAAACAGGTGGGGTTTTAGGAGGAGTTCTGAAAGACACTGATGGGGAGGGGGAGGTGGGTCCACTGCAAGTTGCATAACAACTACTGGAACCTTAAAGGCACCCACCATGAACGCCCACTAAATCTGCCCACTAAGAAAAACACACAGCAAACTTAAAGAGACAGGAAGCAAACCAAAATGGTGGAGCAAAAACAAAAAAAACAGGGAAGATACGATAAAGGTTTGTTTGTGTAGAACTCAAAAATAGGGAACGCCAACTAAAGGTGTTAACGACCCTCCACGTCTCCCACGACAACTGGAGCTCTGGGCCAGTCACTATTAAATATCACCATCATACATACTGGAGCTCTGGGCCAGTCACTGTTAAATATCAACATCATACATACTGGAGCTCTGGGCCAGTCACTATTAAATATCACCATCATACTGGAGCTCTGGGCCAGTCACTGTTAAATATCACCATCATACTGGAGCTCTGGGCCAGTCACTATTAAATATCAATATCATACATACTGGAGCTCTGGGCCAGTCACTGTTAAATATCACCATCATACATACTGGAGCTCTGGGCCAGTCACTATTAAATATCAATATCATACATACTGGAGCTCTGGGCCAGTCACTATTAAATATCACCATCATACATACTGGAGCTCTGGGCCAGTCACTCTTAAATATCACCATCATACATACTGGAGCTCTGGGCCAGTCACTATTAAATATCACCATCATACATACTGGAGCTCTGGGCCAGTCACTGTTAAATATCAATATCATACTGGAGCTCTGGGCCAGTCACTATTAAATATCACCATCATACTGGAGCTCTGGGCCAGTCACTGTTAAATATCAATGTCATACATACTGGAGCTCTGGGCCAGTCACTGTTAAATATCAATATCATACATACTGGAGCTCTGGGCCAGTCACTGTTAAATATCAATATCATACATACTGGAGCTCTGGGCCAGTCACTCTTAAATATCAATATCATACATACTGGAGCTCTGGGCCAGTCACTATTAAATATCAATATCATACATACTGGAGCTCTGGGCCAGTCACTATTAAATATCAATATCATACATACTGGAGCTCTGGGCCAGTCACTATTAAATATCAATATCATACATACTGGAGCTCTGGGCCAGTCACTATTAAATATCAATATCATACATACTGGAGCTCTGGGCCAGTCACTATTAAATATCAATATCATACATACTGGAGCTCTGGGCCAGTCACTATTAAATATCAATATCATACATACTGGAGCTCTGGGCCAGTCACTATTAAATATCAACATCATACATACTGGAGCTCTGGGCCAGTCACTCTTAAATATCACCATCATACATACTGGAGCTCTGGGCCAGTCACTATTAAATATCAATATCATACATACTGGAGCTCTGGGCCAGTCACTGTTAAATATCACCATCATACTGGAGCTCTGGGCCAGTCACTATTAAATATCACCATCATACATACTGGAGCTCTGGGCCAGTCACTCTTAAATATCACCATCATACTGGAGCTCTGGGCCAGTCACTCTTAAATATCACCATCATACTGGAGCTCTGGGCCAGTCACTGTTAAATATCACCATCATACTGGAGCTCTGGGCCAGTCACTATTAAATATCAACATCATACATACTGGAGCTCTGGGCCAGTCACTCTTAAATATCACCATCATACTGAAGCTCTGGGCCAGTCACTCTTAAATATCACCATCATACATACTGGAGCTCTGGGCCAGTCACTCTCAAATATCACCATCATACATATTGAAGCTCTGGGCCAGTCACTCTTAAATATCACCATCATACTGGAGCTCTGGGCCAGTCACTCTTAAATATCACCATCATACATACTGAAGCTCTGGGCCAGTCACTCTTAAATATCACCATCATACTGAAGCTCTGGGCCAGTCACTCTTAAATATCACCATCATACTGAAGCTCTGGGCCAGTCACTCTTAAATATCACCATCATACATACTGAAGCTCTAGGCCAGTCACTCTTAAATATCACCATCATACTGGAGCTCTGGGCCAGTCACTCTTAAATATAATATAATATAATATAATATAATATAACTGTTACAGACCAATTTCCATCCTGCCCTGCCTCTCTAAAGTCTTCAAAAGCCAAGTTAATAAACAGATCACTGACTATTTCGAATCCCACCGTACCTTCTCCGCTATGCAATCCGGTTTCCGAGCTGGTCATGGGTGTACCTCAGCCACGCTCAAGGTCCTGAACGATATCATAACCGTCATCGATAAAAGACAGTACTGCGCAGCCGTCTTCATCGACCTGGCCAAGGCTTTCGACTCTGTCAATCACCGTATTCTAATCGGCAGACTCAATAGCCTTGGTTTTTCTAATGACTGCCTCGCCTGGTTCACCAACTACTTTGCAGACAGTGTTCAGTGTGTCAAATCGGAGGGCCTGTTATCCGGACCTCTGGCAGCTCTATGGGGATACCACAGGGTTCAATTCTCGGGCTGACTCTTTTCTCTGTATATATCAATGGTGTCGCTCTTGCTGCGGGCGATTCCCTGATCCACCTCTATGCAGACGACACCATTCTGTATACTTCTGGCCCTTCCTTGGAAACTGTGCTAACAAACCTCCAAACAAGCTTCAATGCCATACAACACTCCTTCCGTGGCCTCCAACTGCTCTTAAACGCTAGCAAAACCAAATGCATGCTTTTCAACCGTTCGCTGCCCGAACCCGCCCACCCGACTAGCATCACCACCCTGGACGGTTCCAACCTAGAATATGTGGACCACTACAAATACCTAGGGGTCTGGCTAGACTGTAAACTCTCCTTCCAGACCCATATCAAACATCTCCAATCCAAAATCAAATCTAGAATCGGCTTTCTATTTCGCAACAAGGCCTCCTTCACTCACGCCGCCAAACTTACCCTAGTAAAACTGACTATCCTACCGATCCTCGACTTCGGCGATGTCATCTACAAAATAGCTTCCATTACTCTACTCAGCAAACTGGATGCAGTCTATCACAGTGCCATCCGTTTTGTTACCAAATCACCTTATACCACCCACCACTGCGACCTGTATGCTCTAGTCGGCTGGCCCTCGCTACATATTCGTCGCCAGACCCACTGGCTCCAGGTCATCTATAAGTCTATGCTAGGTAAAGCTCCGCCTTATCTCAGTTCACTGGTCACCATAGCAGCACCCACCCGTAGCACACGTTTCAGCAGGTATATTTCACTGATCATCCCCAAAGCCAACACCTCATTTGGCCGCCTTTCCTTCCAGTTCTCTGCTGCCAGTGACTGGAACGAATTGAAAAAAATCGCTGAAGTTGGAGACTTTTATTTCCCTCACCAACTTTAAACATCAGCTACCTGAGCTGCTAACCGATCGCTGCAGCTGTACATAGCCCATCTGTAAATCGCCCACCCAATCTACCTACCTCATCCCCATACTGTTTTTATTTCATTTACTTTTCTGCTCTTTTGCACAGCAGTATTTCTACTTGCACATCATCATATGCTCATTTATCACTCCAGTGTTAATCTGCTTAATTGTAATTATTCGCTCCTATGGCCTATTTATTGCCTACCTCCTCATGCCTTTTGCACACACTATATATAGACTTTCTTTTTTTTCTACTGTGTCATTGATTTGTTTATTGTGTTATTGGCTTGTTTATTGTTTACTTCATGTGTAACTCTGTGTTGTTGTCTGTGTCACACTGCTTTGCTTTATCTTGGCCAGGTCGCAATTGTAAATGAGAACTTGTTCTCAACTAGCCTACCTGGTTAAATAAAGGTGAAATAAAAAAAATCTAAATTAAAATATCACCATCATACATACTGACTAAGAAGGTGACACCAAGCAGTGCGCCCCACATGTAAACACGCTAACGTCCAACTTCAAAAATATAAATGGAAAAACCAAAGCCTGTAACACCTTACCCCCTTAAGACAACAAATATATCCTATATTTTTGTTGGACAAGTTTGCTCACAAACAAACAGAAAATAACTTCTATCTCACAACATGATCAACTTAAATGCGTCGCTACTTAAAGTCGTCGCCTTCTCCAATATAAACATGACCAAAAGTGTGCAATGTAGAAAATAGTAAAAATGAAGAAAAACCCTTGAATGAGTCGGTTTGTCCAACCTTTTGACTAGTACTCTATATATATGAACTTTTTTTCTTTACAATCTTTTTATTATTATATATATTTTTTCAAATCAAAGTTTGGGCGCCCGTAAAACTACTGCCATTTCTTCCGGCAACATTTTTCTTTACAGCCTATAACGCTGACGTTTTTTGAGAAATGGGTAATATCAGATACGTATCTCACATTCTCTTGGAACAAGCCCAACCTAAAAAAACTAATCTCCTAAAGGCAAAACGTGCAGTCAAAATCAATTGTAAGCCAGGGCTGCACACTGTCTAAACACAAAACACAAAACTTATTGGACTGCACACCCTTGAAAGATAATCTGCAACCAAGTTGTCCTTATTTAATCCTTTTTGATTTTTTTTCTATTAATAATTTAAAATGACCAGCTGTACAGAAAGACTCATGTACTCATGTGAAGGACAAATTACCGAGGAAGAACTTCTTGCTGCAATTAAAGCCTTTAAGTCCAGGAAAACTCCAGGGCTGGATGGCATACCGGTGGAGGTATACCTAACCTTTTTGATATAGTCAGAGGACAGTTATTAGCATGTTTTAACCAGTCCTATGTATATATTGCAGATTACCAGACACTCATTATTACTGAAACAGGATCCAAGTGGTAAATATAAAGATCCAGTCCATTTAAAAAAAATTGGACTTCAGTGTTGTGTTGTGATGCAAAAAATTCTAGCAAAATTCATGGCGCAAAGAATAAACAAGGTATTGTCAAATATTATTAATCCTAATCAGACAGGTTTTTTAACGTGGACGATACATTGGAAATAATATAAGACAATAGAACACTATGAAACATCTGGAAAATCAGGCCTGGTATTCATAGCTGACTTTGGAAAGGCCTTTGATAAAGTATGACTAGAGTCTATATATACACTGCCATTCAAAAGTTTGGGGTCACTTAGAAATGTCCTTGTTTTTTTGAAAAATAAAAGCAAAACAACACAACAGTCTCAACGTCAACAGTGAAGAGGCTCCGGGATGCTGGCCTTCTAGGCAGAGGCATATTTTATTGCCCAGTCTGAGATATGTTTTTTTTTCTTTGCAACTCTGCCTAGAAGACCAGCAGCCTGGAGTCGCCTCGTCACTGTTGACATTGAGACTGGTGTTTTGCAGGTACTATTTAATGAAGCTGCCAGTTAAGGACTTCTGAGGTGTCTGTTTCTCAAACTAGACACTCTAATGTACTTGTCCTCTTGCTCAGTTGTGCACCTGGGCCTCCCAGGTACGCCTAAGTAGATATTCCATTCAAAATCAGCCGTTTCCAGTTACAATAGTCATTTACAACATTAACAATGTCTACACTGTATTTATGATCAATTTGATGTTATTTTAATGGACACATTTTTTTTTCTAAGTGACCCCAAAATTTTCAACGGTAGTGTAAATGCCTGGAATATTTCAATTTTGGAAAATCTCTTATAAAATGGTAAATAACGTCTACTTCTCAGAAAGTTTTAAACTGTCAAGAGGAGTTAAACAAGGTTGTTCACTATTGGTATATCTATTTATTATTGTCATTGAAATGTTAGCTATTAAAATCAGATTCAACAATAGTATCAAGGGGTTAGAAATCCAGGGCTTAAATCCAAATGTGTCATTGTAAGCTGATGATTCATGTTTTCTTTTAAATCCACAATTAGAATCCCTTCACAGCCTCATAGAGGATCTAGATACTTTTTCTAACCTCTCTGGATTAAAACCAAATTATGATCAGTGTTATTACGTATTGGATTACAAAAAAAATACAACTTTTACATTACTGTGTAGTTTACCAATACAATGGTCTGATCTGTGATGTGAACATACTCTTTGTACCGAAGGAAAGAAATGATCTCACTCATATACATTTTAATAGAAATTTAGCGAAAATAGATAAGATCTTGCTACAATGGAAAGGAAAATACCTTTCTGTTTGTGGAAAAATCACCTTGATGAACTCTTTAGTCATATAACAGTTTACCCTGATGAACTCTTTAGTCATATCCCAGTTTACCCTGATTAACATTTTAGCCATATCCCAGTTTACCTATTTTCTTATGGTTTTGCCTACACATAGCGACCTGTTTTGTTTAATTATATGAGGAAAAAAAAGATTCAATATTGTTTGGAATGGCAAGCCAGACAAAATTAAAAGGGCCTATTTATATAATGAATATGAATTCAGAAGGGGAAATATGATTAAATGTTAAAGAATTAGACCTCTCACAAAAGGCATCAGTCATACAAAAGTTATACTTAAATCCAAACTGGTTCTCCAGCAAATTAGTAAGAATGTTTCACCTCATGTTCAAGAAAGGCTTTTAGCAAAAACTGTACCTTTAATTTACAATCTGTTGAAAAATATATGGCAAATAGAAATCCAATATGGATGGTGTTGAATGGAGCTGAAGGTTGGGACTAATAGCAACAGGATAACTCATGTAAAATATACTGTGTCCGTGCCTTTGGAAAGTATTCAGACCCCTTGACTTTTTTCCACATTTTGTTACATTACAGCCTTATTCTGAAATGGATTATTAAATTAAAAAAATCCTCATCAGTCTACACACAATCCCCCACAATGACATCACAATACCCCATAATGACATCACAATACCCCATAATGACAAAGCGAAAACAGGTTTCTAGACATTTTAGATCAATTTCAATTCTCATAGCAAAGGCTCTGAATACTTATGTAAATAAGGTATTTCTGTTTTTATTTTTAATACATTTGCAAACATTTATAAAGACACCGTTTTTTCTTTGTCATTATGGGGTATTGTGTGTGAATTGATGAGGGAAAAAATGCATTCAATACATTTAAGAATAAGGCTGTAGCATAACAAAATGTGTAAAAAGTCATGGGGTTTGAATACTTTCTGAATGCGATTTTCTTTTGTGGAATGGACTCAGAGAAAGGCGTGATAGCATACATAATGGTCAAGAGAAACCCGTTTCCAGTCTTTGCTTTGG
>NC_042975.1:3682199-3719699 GCF_901001165.1 Salmo trutta | reverse complement strand
GTAAAACCCCCTCCATGTTAAACCCCCTCCATTTAAACCCCTCCATGTAAAACCCCCTCCATCTTAAACCCCCTCCATGTTAAACCCCCTCCATATAAACCCCCTCCATGTAAAAACCCCTCCATGTTAAACCCCTTCCATGTTAAACCCCCCCATGTTAAACCCCCTCCATGTTAAACCCCCTCCATGTTAAACCCCCTCCATATAAACCCCCTCCATATAAACCCCCTCCATGTTAAACCCCTCCATATAAACCCCCTCCATGTAAAACCCCCTCCATGTTAAACCCCCTCCATGTTAAACCCCCCCATGTTAAACCCCCTCCATGTTAAACCCCCTCCACGTTAAACCCCTCCATATAAACCCCCTCCATATAAACCCCCTCCATGTTAAACCCCCTCCATGTTAAACCCCCTACATGTTAAACCCCCTCCATGTTAAACCCCCTCCATGTTAAACCCCCTCCATATTAACCCCCTCCATATAAACCCCCTCCATGTTAAACCCCCTCCATATTACCCCCCTCCATGTAAACCCCCTCCATATAAACCCCCCCATGTAAAAACCCCTCCACGTTAAACCACCTCCACGTAAAACCCCCTCCATGTTAAACCCCCTCCATATAAACCCCCTCCATGTTAAACCCCCTCCATATAAACCCCCTCCATGTTTTACCCCCTCCACGTTAAACCCCCTCCACGTAAAACCCCCTCCATGTAAAACCTTTTCATATAAACCCCCTCCATGTTAAACCCCCTCCATGTTAAACCCCCTCCATGTAAAACCTTTTCATATAAACCCCCTCCATGTTAAACCCCCTCCATGTTAAACCCCCTCCATGTTAAACCCCCTCCACGTTAAACCCCCTCCACGTAAAACCCCCTACATGTAAAACCTTTTCATATAAACCCCCTCCATGTTAAACCCCCTCCATGTTAAACCCCCTCCATGTTAAACCCCCTCCACGTTAAACCCCCTCCTTGTTAAACCCCCCTCCATGTTAAACCCCCCTCCACGTTAAACCCCCTCCATGTTAAACCCCCTCCACGTTAAACCCCCTCCATGTAAAACCTTTTCATATAAACCCCCTCCATGTTAAACCCCCTCCATGTTAAACCCCCTCCACGTTAAACCCCCTTCATGTTAAACCCCCTCCACGTTAAACCCCCTCCACGTTAAACCCCCTCCATGTTAAACCTCCTCCACGTTAAACCCCCTCCATGTTAAACCCCCTCCATGTGAAACCCCCTCTACGTTAAACCCCCTCCATGTTAAACCCCCTCCACGTTAAACCCCCTTCATGTTAAACCCCCTCCACGTTAAACCCCCTCCATGTTAAACCCCCTCCACGTTAAACCCCCTCCATGTTAAACCCACTCCATGTTAAACCCCCTCCACGTTAAACCCCCTCCATGTTAAACCCCCTCCATGTTAAACCCCCTCTACGTTAAACCCCCTCCACCTGAAACCCCCTCCATGTTAAACCCCCTCCAAGTTAAACCCCCTCCACTTAAAACACCCTCCACGTTAAACCCCTCCACGTGAAACCCCCTCCATGTAAAACCCCCTCCATGTAAAACCCCCTCCATGTTAAACCCCCTCCATGTTAAACCCCCTCCATATAAAACCCCCTCCATATAAACGCCCTCCATGTTAAACCCCATCCATGTTAAACCCCCTCCATGTAAAACCCCCTCCATGTAAAACCCCCTCCATATAAACCCCCTCCATGTTAAACCCCCTCCATGTAAAACCCCCTCCATGTAAAACCCCCTCCATGTTAAACCCCCTCCATGTAAAACCCCCTCCATGTTAAACCCCTCCATATAAAACCCCCTCCATATAAACGCCCTCCATGTTAAACCCCCTCCATGTTAAACCCCCTCCATTTTAACCCCCTCCATATAAACCCCCTCCATATAAACCCCCTCCATGTTAAACCCCTCCATATAATCCCCCTCCATATAAGCCCCCTCCATGTAAAACCCCCTCCATGTTAAACCCCTCCATGTTAAACCCCCTCCATATAAACCCCCTCCATGTTAAACCCCCTCCATATTAACCCCCTCCATATAAACCCCCTCCATATAAACCCCCTCCATGTTAAACCCCCTGCATATAAACCCCCTCCATATAAACCCCCTCCATATAAACCCCCTCCATATAAACCCCCCCATGTAAAACCCCCTCCACGTTAAACCACCTCCACGTAAAACCCCCTCCATGTTAAACCCCTTCCATATAAACCCCCTCCATGTTAAACCCCCTCCATATAAACCCCCTCCATGTTAAACACCCTCCACGTTAAACCCCCTCCTTGTTAAACCCCCTCCATGTTAAACCCCCTCCATGTTTAACCCCCTCCACGTTAAACCCCCTCCACGTAAAACCCCCTCCATGTAAAACCTTTTCATATAAACCCCCTCCATGTTAAACCCCCTCCATGTTAAACCCCCTCCATGTAAAACCTTTTCATATAAACCCCCTCCATGTTAAACCCCCTCCATGTTAAACCCCCTCCACGTTAAACCCCCTCCACGTAAAACCCCCTACATGTAAAACCTTTTCATATAAACCCCCTCCATGTTAAACCCCCTCCATGTTAAACCCCCTCCATGTTAAACCCCCTCCACGTTAAACCCCCTCCTTGTTAAACCCCCCTCAATGTTAAACCCCCTCCACGTTAAACCCCCTCCATGTTAAACCCCCTCCACGTAAAACCCCCTCCATGTAAAACCTTTTCATATAAACCCCCTCCATGTTAAACCCCCTCCATGTTAAACCCCCTCCACGTTAAACCCCCTTCATGTTAAACCCCCTCCACGTTAAACCCCCTCCACGTTAAACCCCCTCCATGTTAAACCCCCTCCACGTTAAACCCCCTCCATGTTAAACCCCCTCCATGTGAAACCCCCTCTACGTTAAACCCCCTCCATGTTAAACCCCCTCCACGTTAAACCCCCTTCATGTTAAACCCCTCCACGTTAAACCCCCTCCATGTTAAACCCCCTCCACGTTAAACCCCCTCCATGTTAAACCCCCTCCTTGTTAAACCCCCTCCACGTTAAACCCCCTCCACGTTAAACCCCCTCCATGTTAAAACCCCTCCATGTTAAACCCCCTCTACGTTAAACCCCCTCCACCTGAAACCCCCTCCATGTTAAGCCCCCTCCACGTTAAACCCCCTCCACGTTAAACCCCCTCAATGTTAAACCCCCTCCACGTGAAACCCCCTCCATGTTAAACCCCCTCCATGTTAAACCCCCTCAATGTTAAACCCCCTCCACGTTAAACCCCCTCCATGTTAAACCCCCTCCATGTTAAACCCCCTCTACGTTAAACCCCCTCCACCTGAAACCCCCTCCATGTTAAACCCCCTCCACGTTAAACCCCCTCCACGTGAAACCCCCTCCATGTTAAACCCCCTCCATGTTAAACCCCCTCAATGTTAAACCCCCTCCACGTTAAACCCCCTCCATGTAGGCTACATGTCCATATGCCCATCATGGAAGGAGAGATGAGACGATGCCTGTGACCTTCGTATAGAGAAAGGTTTCTGTTGTTTTCCTGTAGCAGTTTGTTTTCTGATTCATTTGAGTACAAAACAAGTCCTCGGTAATCTGCCGGTTCAACAGCAATGTGCCTGGTTTCTTCCTTATCTTGGCAATGCATTAGCCAGTAGCCAATCTATAACAGGTTTCTATATAATCTACTCGTGAGGCTTTTGGCATAACCCTTTTGTATTATTCACAATTCACACAGGCCTACCTGCAGTGCATACTCCATCCCCGTTTTCAAATACCAACTCTTATCCAGTTAGACGTGCTCCTCCAAACATATTCAAATGATTCAGTCCAATAAGGCCATATTAATGGTAGGCCAAGGCTTTATATCTGACTTATTGACAATGTAGCTCACACATACAAGTCCCATTCACAGGAGCGTAGTACTTATCAATGAGGAGAAGTGTGATCCGTATACACATGTATGACTATACTCGTTGAAGCCAATTTCAACAATGTTGACCGCCAACAATCCAAACGTACTGAGAAAACACTGAATGTCATTTATTTTATATATATGTTTTTATACTCGTTACAGTAACCTATGCTATCTAATCAACTGTAACATGAATCCACAGTGGACTAATACAAGGATATTCCCCCAATTAGAGTTGATCAGTATGCACAGAATGTCCATAACCTACAGAACGGGAGACCACATGCAGTATGAAGACATGAAACACATTGACTGGCCAGCGAGTGGCCAAGCCCTCTATCATACCTACCATGAAACGCTTTGACTGGCCAGCGAGTGGCCAAACCCTCATCATACCTACCATGAAACGCTTTGACTGGCCAGCGAGTGGCCAAACCCTCATCATACCTACCATGAAACGCTTTGACTGGCCAGCGAGTGGCCAAACCCTCATCATACCTACCATGAAACATGTTGACTGGCCAGCGAGTGGCCAAACCCTCATCACACTTACCATGAAACGCTTTGACTGGCCAGCGAGTGGCCAAACCCTCATCATACCTACCATGAAAAATGTTGACTGGCCAGCGAGTGGCCAAACCCTCATCATACCTACCATGAAAGGTGTTGACTGGCCAGCGAGTGGCCAAACCCTCATCACACCTACCATGAAAGGTGTTGACTGGCCAGCGAGTGGCCAAACCCTCATCACACCTACCATGAAAGGTGTTGACTGGCCATAATGTGCTCCTAACTGAAAATAGCAACAATATTTGTGATACACGGCAGAACCTACAGCTCCAGAGACAGATTCACCATTGGGTTAATTTAGTTAAAATAGAGCCTTGAATGTTAACAGGCAGTAGTGGAGAGTACCTGAAACTGCAACCACAGTGGGAAGATTGATGGTCATTTTTGTGTGTGTGAGGCAAGGAGAGAGGGGTTGAGATGTATTTAACCCTTATTTTACCAGTTCAATTGACTGAGAACACATTCTCCTAACAACCTCTGGAATAGTCAACAGGGGAGAGGAGATGAATGAGCCAATTGGAAGCTGGGGATGATTAGGAGGTCATTATGAGATGAGGACCAGCTTGGGAATTTATCCATCTGTCTCTCTCTCTCCCATTCTCCGTCTCTCTCTCTCTCTCCCATTCTCCATCTCTCTCTCTCTCTCCCATTCTCCGTCTCTCTCTCTCTCTCACATTCTCCATCTCTCTCTCCCTCTCCCATTCTTCATCTCTCTTTCACTCTCCCTCTCCCATTCCCCATCTCTCTCTCCCTCTCCCTTTCTCCCTCTCCCAATCTCTCTCTCCCTCTCCCACTGCTGGCTTGCATCTGAAGCTAAGCAGGGTTGGTCCTGGTCAGTCCCTGGATGGGAGACCAGATGCTGCTGGAAGTGGTGTTGGAGGACCAGTAGGGGGCACTCTTTCTTCTGGCAAAGAAAAAGATCCCAGGGCAGTGAAGTGGACATTGCCCTGTGTAAGGTGTAAGAGTGCCCCTTACTGGTCCTCCAAAACCACTTCCGGCAGCATCTGGTCTCCTATCCAGGGCCCAACCCTACTTAGCTTCAGATGCAAGCCAGCAGTGGGATTGAGGGCAGTATGCTGCTGAAGATAGAGAGGAAGAGAGATTTCAAGATAGAGAGAATGGTTTTTAAAGAAATAAAGCGCTGAAAGAGAGAGCGTGAAAGGCGGAGAGATGGACAAATAGATGGACAATGGGAGAGAGGGAGGGAGGGAGAGAGAGATGAAGAATGGGAGAGGGAGAGAGAGATTGGGAGAGGGAGAGAGAGATGGAGAATGGGAGAGGGAGAGAGAGTGGGAGAGAGAGATTGGGAGAGGGAGAGAGAGATGAAGAATGGGAGAGGGAGAGAGAGATTGGGAGAGGGAGAGAGAGATGGAGAATGGGAGAGGGAGAGAGAGATAGGGAATGGGAGAGGAGAAAGAAATGGAGAGAGTGAGATTACGAATGAGAGAGATGGAGAATGGGAGAGGGAGAGGGAGAGAGAGAGGGGGAGAGAGAGATGGGGAATGGGAGAGGGAGAGAGAGAGGGGGAGAGAGAGATGGGGAATGGGAGAGGGAGAGAGAGATGGTGAATGGGAGAGGGAGAGAGAGATATGGAATGGGAGAGCGAGAGAGAGATGAAGAATGCGAGAGAGATTGAGAATGTGAGAGGGAGAGAGAGAGAGAGAGGGAGAGAGGGAGAGGGAGAGAGAGAGGGGGAATGGGAGAGGGAGAGAGATGGAGAATGGGAGAGAGAGAGGGAGAATGGGAGAGGGAGAGAGAGGGAGAATGGGAGAGGGAAAGAGAGATGGGAGCGAGAGAGGGAGAATGGGAGAGGGAGAGAGAGATGGCGAATGGGGGAGGGAGAGAGAGATGGGAGAGGGAGAGAGAGAGGGAGAATGGGAGAGGGAGAGAGAGATGAGAGAGGGAGAGAGAGATGGGAGGGAGAATGGGAGAATGAGAGAGGGAGGGAGAGAGAGAGGGAGAGAGAGAGGGAGAATGGGAGAGGGAGAGAGTGGGAGAATGGGAGAGAGAGGGAGAATGGGATAGGGAGAGAGAATGGGAGAGGGAGAGAGAGATGGGAGAGGGAGAGAGAGATGAGAGATGGGAGGGAGAATGGGAGAATGGGAGAGGGAGGGAGGGAGAGAGAGAGAGAGAGAGAGGAGAGAGAATGGGAGAGGGAGAGAGAGATGGGAGAGGGAGAGAGAGATGGGAGAATGGGAGAGGGAGAGAGAGATGGGAGAGGGAGAGAGAGTGGGAGAATGGGAGAGGGAAAGAGAGATGGGAGAGGGAGAGAGAGAGGGAGAATGGGAGAGGGAAAGAGAGATGGGAGAGGGAGAGAGAGAGGGAGAATGGGAGAGGGAGAGAGAGATGGGAGAGGGAGAGAGAGTGGGAGAATGGGAGAGGGAAAGAGAGATGGGGAGAGGGAGAGAGAGAGGGAAAATGGGAGAGGGAAAGAGAGATGGGAGAGGGAGAGAGAGAGGGAGAATGGGAGAGGGAAAGAGAGATGGGAGAGGGAGAGAGAGAGGGAGAATGGAGAGGGAGAGAGAGATGGGAGAGGAGATGGGAGAGGGAGAGAGAGTGGGAGAATGGGAGAGGGAGAGAGAGATGGGGGAGGGAGTGGGAGAGAGAGATGGGAGAGGGAGAGGGAGAATGGGAGAGGGAGAGAGAGATGGGAGAGGGTGAGAGAGATGGGAGAGGGAGAGAGAGAGGGAGAATGGGAGAGAGAGAGAGAGATGGGAGAGGGAGAATGGGAGAGCGAGAGAGAGATGGGAGAGGGAGAGAGAGTGGGAGAATGGGAGAGGGAGAGAGAGATGGGAGAGGGAGAGGGAGAATGGGAGAGGGAGAGAGAGATGGGAGAGGGTGAGAGAGATGGGAGAGGGAGAGGGAGAGGGAGAATGGGAGAGGGAGAGAGAGATGGGAGAGGGAGAGAGAGTGGGAGAATGGGAGAGGGAGAGAGAGATGGGAGAGGGTGAGAGAGATGAGAGAGGGAGAATGGGAGAGGATGAGCAATAGATGCTTCCGGATAGATAGCTGGTATATTAATTTATATCAGGCTGTGATAGATTATTTTTTACAACATTATGTAACCTTTATTTAACCATGCAAGTCAGTTAAGAACAAATTCTTATTTGTTCTTAACTGACTTGAGTTTGACCCATAAAGAGACCTTGACATCACAAGAGCTATATCTTTCTTTCGACTTTGTCAATCACCACATCCTCATCGGCAGAATCAATAGCCTTGGTTTCTCAAAAGATTGCCTCGCCTGGTTCACCAACTACTTCTCTGATAGAGTTCAATGTGTCAAATCAGATGGCCTGTTGTCCGGGCCTCTGGCAGTCTCTATGGGGTTGCCACAGGGTTCAATTCTTTGGCCAACTCTTTTCTATGTATACATCAATGATGTTGCTCTTGCTGCTGGTGAGTCTCTGATCCATCTCTACGCAGACGACACCGTTCTGTATACTTCTGGCCCTTCTTTGGACAATGTGTTAACAACCCTCCAGACGAGCTTCAATGCCATACAACTCTCCTTCCATGGCCTCCAACTGCTCTTAAATACAAGTAAAACTAAATGCATGCTTTTCAACCGATCGCTGCCTGCACCTGCCCGCCCGTCCAGCATCACTACTCTGGACGGTTCTGACTTAAAATATGTGGACAACTACAAATACCTGGGTGTCTGGTTAGACTGTAAACTCCTTCCAGACTCACATCAAACATCTCCAATCCAAAGTTAAATCTAGAATTGGCTTCCTATTTCGCAACAAAGCATCCTTCACTCATGCTGCCAAACATACCCTCGTAAAACTGACCATCCTACCGATCCTCGACTTCGGCGATGTCATTTACAAAATAGCCTCCAATACCCTACTCAATAAACTGGATGCAGTCTATCACAGTGCCATACGTTTTGTCACCAAAGCCCCATACACTACCCACCACTGCGACCTGTACGCTCTCGTTGGCTGGCCCTGGCTTCATACTCGTCGCCAAACCCACTGGCTCCAGGTCATCTACAAGACCCTGCTAGGTAAAGTCCCCCCTTATCTCTCAGCTCACTGGTCACCATAGCAGCACCCACCTGTAGCACGCGCTCCAGCAGGTATATCTCTCTGGTCACCCCCAAAGCCAATTCCTCCTTTGGCCGCCTTTCCTTCCAGTTCTCTGCTGCCAATGACTGGAACGAACTACAAAAATCACTGAAACTCGAAACACTTATCTCCCTCACTAGCTTTAAGCACCAGCTGTCAGAGCAGCTCACAGATCACTGCACCTGTACATAGCCCATCTATAATTTAGCCCAAACAACTACCTCTTCCCCTACTGTATTTATTTATTTATTTATTTATTTTGATCCTTTGCACCCCATTATTTCTATTTCTACTTTGCACTTTCTTCCACTGCAAATGTACCATTCCAGTGTTTTACTTGCTATATTGTATTTACTTTGCCACCATGGCCTTTTTTGCCTTTACCTCCCTTATCTCACCTCATTTGCTCACATTGTATATAGACTTATTTTCTACTGTATTATTGACTGTATGTTTGTTTTACTCCATGTGTAACTCAGTGTTGTTGTAGGTGTCGAACTGCTTTGCTTTATCTTGGCCAGGTCGCAATTGGAAATGAGAACTTGTTCACAACTTGCCTACCTGGTTAAATAAAGGTGAAATAAATAAATAAATAAAATATATTGAAACCACTCAAACTCAGCTGAAACTGCAAATGTAACAGTACTTAGATATAGAAGGAGAGAGAGAGAGAGGGACAGACAGACAGACAGGCAGACAGACAGACAGACAGACAGACAGACAGACAGACAGACAGACAGACAGACAGACAGAGACAGACAGTGCGCAAGAGAGAGAGTGCGCAAGAGAGAGAGTGCGCGAGAGAGACGGACAGAGACAAAGACAGAGAGAGACAGAGACAGACAGAGAGACAGAGACAGAGAGACGGCGGAGGTAGAGACTGAACGAGAGAGTGAGAGAGAGAGAGTGCGCACGAGAGAGAGATGGAGAGATAGAAAGAGAGAGATGGAGAGAAAGAAAGAGAGAGAGAGACGGAGAGAGAGAAAGAGAGAGAGAGACGGAGAGAGAGAGAGAGAGAGAGAGAGAAGGTAATGACAGAGGTGATTGAGTCCAATAATCGCTGATGCTCGTAACGGGGGGAAGGCAGGTGTTCGTAATGATGGTGGCAGGAGTGTGTAATGCTGGGGAGCCTGGCACCCTCTAACGCCCGGGGTGAAGAGCAGGCGTGACAGGCTGGGTGACGGGTATAAAGAGAACTCACTGACTAGGGAGGTACTATGAAAAGTTAGAGGCTGTGTTAACATCACCTACAGAGAGATAAACCTGGAGAAGAGTCCCCTAAGCAAGCTGGTCCTCGGGCTCTGTTCACAAACACAAACAGACCCCACAGAGCCCCAGGACAGCAACACAATTAGACCCAACCAAATCATGAGAAAACAAAAAGATAATTTCTTGAGGCATTGGAAAGAATTAACAAAAACAACTGAGCAAAATAGAATGCTATTTGGCCCTAAACAGAGAGTACACAGTGGCAGAATAACCTGACCACTGTGACTGACCCAAACTTAAGGAAAGCTTTGACTTTGTATAGACTCAGTGAGCATAGCCTTGCTATTGAGAAAAGCCACCTTAGGCAGACCTGGCTCTCAAGAGAAGACAGGCTATGTGCACACTGCCCACAAAATGAGGTGGAAACTGAGCTGCACCTAACCTCCTGCCCAATGTATGACCCTATTAGAGACACATATTTCCCTCAGATTACACAGATCCACAAATAATTTAAATTACATTTTGATAAACTCGCATATCTATTGGGTGAAATACATACTGGTCTGAAACTAGATCCCCTACATACTGGTCTGAAACTAGATCCCCAACATACTGGTCTGAAACTAGATCCCCCTACAACATACTGGTCTGAAACTAGATCCCCTACAACATACTGGTCTGAAACTAGATCCCCTACAACATACTGGTCTGAAACTAGATCCCCCTACATACTGGTCTGAAACTAGATCCCCTACATACTGGTCTGAAACTAGATCACCCTACAACATACTGGTCTGAAAGTAGATCCCCTACGTACTGGTCTAAAACTAGATCCCCTACATACTGGTCTAAAACTAGATCCCCTACATACTGGTCTGAAACTAGATCCCCTAAATAATGGTCTGAAACTAGATCCCCTACATACTGGTCTGAAACTAGATCCCCTACATACTGGTCTGAAACTAGATCCCCTAAATAATGGTCTGAAACTAGATCCCCTACATACTGGTCTGAAACTAGATCCCCTAAATAATGATCTGAAACTAGATCCCCTACATACTGGTCTGAAACTAGATCCCCTACATACTGGTCTGAAACTAGATCCCCCTACATACTGGTCTGAAACTAGATCCCCCTACATACTGGTCTGAAACTAGATTGCCTACAACATACTGGTCTGAAACTAGATCCCCTACATACTGGTCTGAAACTAGATCCCCTACATACTGGTCTGAAACTAGATCCCCTACATACTGGTCTGAAACTAGATCCCCCTACAACACACTGGTCTGAAACTAGATCCCCCTACATACTGGTCTGAAACTAGATCCCCCTACATACTGGTCTGAAACTAGATCGCCTACAACATACTGGTCTGAAACTAGATCCCCTACATACTGGTCTGAAACTAGATCCCCTACATACTGGTCTGAAACTAGATCCCCCAACATACTGGTCTGAAACTAGATCCCCTACATACTGGTCTGAAACTAGATCCCCAACATACTGGTCTAAAACTAGATCCCCTACAACATACTGGTCTGAAACTAGATCCCCTACATACTGGTCTGAAACTAGATCCCCCTACATGCTGGTCTGAAACTAGATCCCCCTACATACTTGTCTGAAACTAGATCCCCCTACATACTGGTCTGAAACTAGATCCCCTACAACATACTGGACTGAAACTAGATCCCCCTACATACTGAACTGAAACTAGATCCCCCTACATACTGGTCTGAAACTAGATCCCCCTACATACTGGTCTGAAACTAGATCCCCCTACATACTGGTCTGAAACTAGATCCCCCTACATACTGGTCTGAAACTAGATCCCCTACAACATACTGGACTGAAACTAGATCCCCCTACATACTGGTCTGAAACTAGATCCCCCTACATACTGGTCTGAAACTAGATCCCCTACAACATACTGGTCTGAAACTAGATCCCCTACATACTGGTCTGAAACTAGATCCCCTACATACTGGTCTTGACCAGAAGAAATTAAACTATTGGGGACGTTGTCTTCTGTACTGTTCAACCAGTCCAGGAAATGTGGATGTTGGGAGAGGTTCTCTTTTGCACTGTTCTCCCTCCTTCCTCTCCTCTCTTCTTCATTCTTCCCCCTTCCCTCCCTCCCTCCCTCCTTTCCTCCTTCCTTCCCTCCCTCCCTCCCTCCCTTCCTCCCTCTCCTCTTCATCAATCCATCCCTCCCTTCTCTCTCCCTCCTAACCCTCCCTCGTTAGCCTGTAGAGTGGCAGGATCAGACTGTTCTCCTTCCGGGAGATGTGAGTGTAGGGAGGTGTGTGTGTTTGTTATACAGCCCAAATCTTCTAATCTCCAGGCAGTTACAGGATGTTCTGGTGCTTGAACCCCATGAGACTGATGATAGTAAAAAAAAAACACCACTTTAGAGGTTTTCACGATTATTATAATGTGTTTTCACATGTAGCTGTTTTTTGTTGTTGTTGTAATAGGTCATCTATAGCACTGCTGTTGAATGGAATGCACAAAAGGAAATTAAAAAGGACTCCCTTATCTGGTAATATGGAAACAATAGTCTTTAAATCGAGAGTTAGTGTTTAGTTCATCACAGTAAACAAATGTTAATTTCTTCCCTTTATCAAAATGTTGTTTTTTTCTCTTCCTATTTCTTTCAATCATGTTTGTATCTGTTATACCTTTTGGCATATTCTCTAACAGTGGTATGAGAACAGCCGTAATGATGACATTGTAATTATGCGTCTGTTAAGTTACCTAAATATGAGCTCTGCCTGCGCGGCATGACGTGAAACGCTCTCATATGGATATATTTAGTGAACCTTAAACGATGCGGTTGGGATCTGTTATAACACGATGATGAAATGTTTATAGATGTGTAATAAATGTGTAATGGCTATGAAGTCAAAGTAAATCGTTACCGTATATTTAAATGTCCTTATAATGTCGTCGTCGCCCCCCCCCCCCCCCCTCCTTCCCTCCTCCAGCGATGGTGTCCAGTAGGACGGCAGTAGAGAGCAGCTGTCCTCTGGGGCAATTCCCCTGTGGTAACGTGACAGTGTGTCTCCACCAAGCTCTGCAGTGTGATGGACACAGAGACTGCCCCAACGGAGCCGACGAGGAAAACTGTGGTGAGAGAGAGAGAGAGACAGAGAGAGAGAGAGAGAGAGGGTGTATGGATGTATGTTACGTGTTAGTGTGTGTGTGTATGTTACGTACCCTTCGTTCCATGACGTACCATTTATCCCTGATAATCTCGCAAATGTCCGTTTTGGACGAGACTTAAAGACCAAAATTATCCTATTTATTATTTATACTTTGTATTTAATTTTGACACTAGAATAAATGTTTCTGACGCATTTCATTTCATGTTTCTGATTCATTTCATTTCATGTTTCTGATTCATTTCATGTTTCTGGCTCATTTCAACCATAGAAGTTGTTTGTTTTGATTCAGTTGCTATTTAACTAATTGAATCATGCATGTTAGGTCAGGGTTGGTCTGGTAGATCTCCAGATCAACCCTGATGTAGAAGGTACCAAACCATTGGTTTTGTTTGTCAGCGGGCAATAGAGTTCCAGGTGTCTGGGAAGGTGACTTAACGTGCAGAACATTCTGGATGAAAAGCGGAAGTACTTCATGTTTTTACATTTTCACATACTATAAAACGAAAACATTTTGCTTACCCAAATAGTATACTATTTAGGACGCAAGTATGGGTATCCGGACTAGGGCTGTTGTGGTGACCATATTACCGCCATGAAGGCAGGATAATCAGGTTTCTCCAAGCTCTGATGCTGCTGATGGTCATTAGTAGCCTACCAAACTTGTTAACTGCCTGGTAATCAGCACTCTATTGTCCCTCTAAACACTCTGACATCAATGCAAATGTATTCGAAAATCTAATCAAACACTTCATGAGAGTCCACGAGTTCAGGTTGCGCAACATTTCTATAGGCTATGTAATTGCGCGAGAAAACAGAATGATGGCCTCTACTAAAAATAGGAGGATCAGCTTTCTATAGGCTAGGCCTACTATATTTATTTATCAACTTTCCAAATGTTAAGTACATTGTTTCTCTTTAAAACAGGAGTATAGTCTACCTGGCTGGCATGAAAATAAACCACGGGGAAAAGTGTCCTGCCTTTTTTTGCGACTTTTTGAATCATACTCGCACACCTCATGTATCCTAGCCCATAGGCCTATAAGGTTTGTATCACAAATATAGTGGCCAAATAACTTTAAGCAAATTAAGCACATTAATTCGCTCTACAAGGGGTGAAGGGCCTAACTGGTATACATAAGCAGCGGGTGAGTTTCAAGTTTGGGGAAAGATCATTTTGAAAATAAAAAAATGCACCTTTATAATAAAAGCATTACCTGCATAATCACATTTGTGGTCAATTTTGATAATAGTGTTTTCCGCGAATGGAACATTCATGCTTATAGCCTACTACCATGTGAGCATTGCTGCCCTTATAATGTAAAGAAATAGACTAATAGTTTATCAACATTTTCAGCTAAATGTCTGATCTGTTTCGTCAGCCACATTGTGTAAAGAAGGTTTTTTGATGCTACTGGTTGTATTAATTTGGGTTCTATCGCATCCCACAATAACTGTCCCAGACTGTTTGCAATATTTATTTCTCGCACAGAATAGAATAGAATAGAATAGGTCAACCTTTGTACTATGGGGATAGTAGATTGACATAGGCTAGTGCTTTTGCTGTTCGTTAGGCCTACTTATAATGTTGGTAAATATGGACAGTTCTTCCAATATCTTCAATATGCACCTTGGAATTGGATAAGGACAGTTGCGTCTCCGATGTGTTGGTCTTCACTTGTAGCCTGTGAGAAAGACCCGATCACGTGATGGAGCACGCAGCACTCAGGGAGAAGGGAAGAACGGCCACTAGCCGCAAAAGGCATTGGATTTTCTTTGGGTGCATTACGGCCACACAAAGGGGATCCCGTCGTGAAATTCAAGGCATTATCAAGTGCTTGTCAAATTGTCAGTGAGAGACTGATGTAGTGTGTACAGCCTGCACAAAAAAACAAAGCAGAGCTCAGGCCTTTTTTTAAGTTTATTTTTTCAAATCATCATTAGAGTCTCATCATGCAGCATTAGAATGTATTACACATCAATACGTATAGCCCAACGTTTATAGAACAACTAAAGTTACATTAATAACTCTAAAATTAACCATATAGGAATAGTTATTCCTTTGTTAACCGCTCAACACAGAATAGCCTCGTGCTCACTTTCTCAAATTGTTTTTTAATTCAGGTTTGTTCAATTGTATTCTTCATACTATAAAATAATGCCAAATCTTGTCTGCTAAATGAATTACTGTAGCCCACAGCCATATGGCATAGCCAGATCAGGAACTAACATAAGGACAACTCAGAGTTATGCTATTCTGTTCTTCTGAAAATAGACTACATTTTCTTCCTATCATGTTTCTTTAGACCTGTGTAAAAATAAATAATGGATTTATTGTGAAGGTGAAGACTATATTACATGGATGTTCCAAAAGGCCTGCATCAGTGGCTTGTGTGGAAGCCAGAAGATGTTAAATGTGTTTATGTTAATTAATGGTTAATTACCATGAGACCGACAATTATTTGCTTGACACTTATTTGCTTGACTTGCTTGACAAATCGCCAGCTGATGAAATTTCGTGGCCGCCACAGCTGTAATCCACTGTCAATGTGTAATGCTAGCTCCAACTATAACTATAATGTTACCTTGTGTCTATAGGGGACAACAGCGGCTGGGCGGACATCTTTGATCGAACCGTCAGGAAGGTCGACCCACAGGGCTTACCACCACCAGAAGACTGCTGTCAGTGTGTGTGCTTGTGTCAGTGTGTGTGTTTGTTAATGTGTGTGTTTGTGTGTCAGTGTTTGTGTTTGTGTGTCAGTTTGTGCATCAGCGTGTGTGCCATCAGTGTGTGTATGTGCATGCGTGTGTGTGTGTTGGTGTGTGTGGTTGTGTGTCAGTGTGTGTGAGCATGCATGTTTGTGTGTGTGTATGTGTGTGTGTGTGTGTAGTGCTGTATTAATTGTGTTGTTGTGTAGTCTTGCAGCAGTACCCAGAGCATTGTGACTGTATCAAGACAGAACTGGAGTGTGTGGAAGTCAACTTACATGACGTTCCTCAAGTCTCCACCAATGTCACCTGGCTGTAAGTACCTCTCTCGGTGTGTGTGTGTTTGTCTGTCTGTGGTGTGTGTGTTGTATGTGTGTGTGTGAGAGAGAGAGAGAAAGCACTCCCAATTTGGGTTATTTGGTAACCCAGCGCTGGTTAAATAATGGACATAACACCCGCTGGGTTATTTTTACTCAACCAGTTGGGTTGCGTGAATAGCCCAACATGTTGGGTTGCGTGAATAGCCCAACATGTTGGGTTGCGTGAATAGCCCAACCAGTTGGGTTGCGTGAATAGCCCAACCAGTTGGGTTGCGTGAATAGCCCAAACATGGGTTCATGTTGGGTAATTTTTACTCTCAAGCTGGGTTGATCTAGCAGCTGGGTCTTTTTTAAATATATTCCTTAGTCTATTTTCTGTAGGTATGGTTTCTTAGGGGCATGACTTTTCAGACAGAGCTTATTGGCCACCCGTGAGAGTAAATGTTCATTCTTGTTCATTATGTTAAGTTTACATAGTGCAGAATAAAATGTTTCCACACAAAAAATATTTGACACATTCTTCTATACTATTAATATTATTGATTACATATTAGAATAACATATACAGCCTTATTGAATCTCAACAATTATCAGGTATCACGGTAAGGCCCAAGCGCAGACTGTGTGAAGTAACAATGTTCATTATAACCACAGGGGCAGGTAAACAACAGATCAAGGCAGGCAGGGGTTGATAATCCAGAGGTGGAGCAAAGGTACAGGACGGCTGGCAGGCTCAGGGGTCAGGGTCAGGGTGTCACGGTTGTCGTAGGAATGAGCGGACCAAAGTGCAGCATGTGTCGTTACACATTTTATATATACTGTGAAACTATGCAATACATAAATATACTGAATGAAGAAAAAACTAAACAAACCGTGACACAGAGATACACAACTCAAAATGAATCACCCACAAATCGCCCACAAAACCCCTACTTAAGTATGATCTCCAATTAGAGACAATGAGGACCAGCTGCCTCTAATTGGAGATCATCCCAAACAAAACCCCAACATAGAAATACAAATCTAGAACCTAAACATAGAAATACAAAACATAGAGAAAAAAAACTGTCATTCCCTGACCTACTCTACCATAGAAAATAACATCTTGTTACACAGGGACAGGCGGGCACAGGGTCAGGACAGACAAAGGTCAAAAACCAGGAGGACGAGAAAAATTGAGACTAGGGAAAAAACAGGAGCTGAGACAAAACGCTGGTAGGCTTGAACAAACGAGACGAACTGGCACCAGACAGACAGAAAACACAGGTATAAATACACATGGGATAATGGGGAATATGGGCGACACCTGGAGGGGGGTGGAGACAAGCACAAGGACAGGTGAAACAGATCAGGGCGTGACAACAATAGGATTTACATAGGCTTTTAGGGAACTCATACACCTCAGTATGTAACGGTCGTCGTATGTAGTAGGTCAAGGCGCAGCGGGTTGAGTGCTCATTTGAACTTTTATTGAACACTTAAATAACAAAACAAGAAAACGAACGGACGCACTGTATTGCAGGCTAAACACAGCAGTGCAAAAACAACTTCCCACAAAACCCATTACAAAAAACACCCCTCTATATAGGACCTTCAATCAGAGGCAACGAAAAACAGCTACCTCCAATTGAAGGTCAAACCAATAACCCTAAACATAGAACTAGGAAGACTAGACCAGAACATAGAAATATACTAACATAGAACATAACCAAAAACCCCAGAGAACTCTAAACAAACACCCCTCTACATAAACACATAACCCAACAAACCCCGAAACACTCTAAACAAATACCCCCTGCCACGTCCTGACCAAACTATAATAACAAATAACCCCTTTACTGGTCAGGACGTGACCCAGTAAGCATTATTGAAGCTTTAAAAATGTCAATGTGCCTTAACCTTAACATGTGATAACTATACATCAGAACAGATGAACAGGAATGACATTTACTCTCATGGGTGGCTAAAAATAACTTTCTGAAAGCCACGCCCCTGCTAAACTACGCCTTCAGTCTTATGATCTGACCTGCTGGGTCATTATCTCAGTAACCCAGCACCAATAACCCAGTACCCAGCACCAATAACCCAGCACCAATAACCCACACCAATAACCCAGCACCAATAACCAATCATCCAGCACCAATAACCCAGCACCAATAACCCAGCATAAATAACCCAGCACCAATAACCCAGTACCCAGCACCAATAACCCAGCACCAATAACCCAGCCTCAATAACCCAGCATCCAGCACCAATAACCCAGCATCAATAACCCAGCACCAATAACCCAGTACCCAGCATCAATAATCCAGCACCCAGCATCAGTAACCCAGCACCAATAATCCAGCACCAATAACCCAGCACCAATAACCCAGTACCCAGCATCAATATTCCAGCACCCAGCATCAATGACCCAGCACCAATAACCCAGCACCAATAACCCAGTACCCAGCATCAATAATCCAGTACCCAGCATCAGTAACCCAGCACCAATAATCCAGCATCTAGCATCAATAACACAGCAGTTTTTAAAGAAAACAACCTAACTAAGTGACCCAATGCCTGCAACCCAGCAGCAGGGTCAACCAAATAACCCAGCAGCAGGGTCAACCAAATAACCCAGCAGCAGGGTCAACCAAATAACCCAGCAGCAGGGTCAACCAAATAACCCAGCAGCAGGATCAACCAAATAACCCAGCAGCAGGGTCAACCAAACAACCCAGCAGCAGGGTCAACCAAACAACCCAGCAGCAGGGTCAACCAAACAACCCAGCAGCAGGGTCAACCAAACCACCCAGCAACAGGGTCAACCAAACAACCCAGCAACAGGGTCAACCAAACCACCCAGCAACAGGGTCAACCAAACAACCCAGCAACAGGGTCAACCAAACAACCCAGCAGCAGGATCAACCAAATAACCCAGCAACAGGGTCAACCAAACAACCCAGCAGCAGGGTCAACCAAACAACCCAGCAGCAGGGTCAACCAAACAACCCAGCAGCAGGGTCAACCAAACAACCCAGCAGCAGGGTCAACCAAACAACCCAGCAGCAGGGTCAACCAAACAACCCAGCAGCAGGGTCAACCAAACCACCCAGCAACAGGGTCAACCAAACAACCCAGCAACAGGGTCAACCAAACCACCCAGCAACAGGGTCAACCAAACAACCCAGCAACAGGGTCAACCAAACAACCCAGCAGCAGGATCAACCAAATAACCCAGCAACAGGGTCAACCAAACAACCCAGCAGCAGGGTCAACCAAACAACCCAGCAGCAGGGTCAACCAAACAACCCAGCAGCAGGATCAACCAAACCACCCAGCAGCAGGGTCAACCAAACAACCCAGCAGCAGGGTCAACCAAACAACCCAGCAGTTTTAAGAGTGTGTGTGTGTATGCTTTTGCAACCATGTGGCCTTTGCTTGTGTATGTACAGGATGTGGGTCTGTGTTTGTGGTCGCGAGATTTCATTACAGTCCCGGAGTACTAGAGATGTGTTTGGTTGGATCCTGAAAATGCTTTTTAGTCACTTATAGGCTACATTATAATCAATCATTTGTTGATTATGTATCCTTGAAACTGGTCAGTAGTGTCTGCTAAATTCAGTTTCTTTAACTTTCAAAGAGAGAATGAAATCGAAATCGCAAGTATAATGCAAAGCTATTGATTGGTTCGAAAGGGACCATCTCGTTATTGAAAAAATAAGATTGAGTGTGATGAAAAACTGTAGACAGCGTTGCCCAGGGCCTGGGGGACTAGAGTTATCCAGGGCCTGGAGTTTTTATTTATTTTACCCAGTAAGTTGACTGAGAACACATTCTCAATTACAGTAATGACCTGGGGAATAGTTGCAGGGGAGAGGAGGAGGAATGTCTCCTCGCTGCCCGGATGTACTCCAGATTGCGGCGGTCAGTTCAGATGAGAAAAGGGTGTCTAGCCCCCTTGTTACGAATACTCTTTGGCCCTGCAGTCTAGGGGGGATGGCAACGAGACCCGTAACATAAATCATGCAAATTATAATAGTGAAAAAGTAACAGTGAGAACAAATAACCACAGACAACAACAATCTACCGTCAAACTCTAATGGTTTATTTATAAACACACGGTAAAGGGGTGTGAGAAGAGGGGCTGAGCTGGACCCAAGCAAAGAAACAATAAGCCAAAAACACCCCTAAACTAGACTAGCCTACTTCAGTACAGCTAACTAACTAACCAAAAATATAGTGGGTGGTCCGCCCAGTTCTAACTAGGGTACTTAGACAAAGTATTCCTACGGGTAATGTATGCACATGGGCAACTGGTCTTCTTACCCCCTTTTCCCACCAAACAAACAAACAGTCAAACAACAAAACAATACTCACAGGATAACCGGACAAATGTGACATGTAGGAGCAAAACAAAAGATAGATCCATACAGAAAGATCCATACAGAAAGAAAGAAAGAAAGAAAGAAAGAAAGAAAGAAAGAAAGAAAGAGAGAGAGAGAGAGAGAGAGAGAGAGAGAGAGAGAGAGAACACATAGAGATTGATCTGGGGAGAAAACAACTGACTGCATTTTTAAACCAAGGGAAAGGGGCTGTGATTGGTTGAGGGAAAAGGAGCAGGTGTCTTCTGATTGGGGGAATGATGATTGTCACCTGTGAGGAGGATAAGGAGAGAAAATAAATACACATACAGGATACACACTCAGGATGCCTGTATCCATAACACCCCTCAAGTCAATGTCTCCACACCTTCAAGGCCTTGACGACAGCCAACAGCTCCCGGTCCCCCACGTCATAGTTTCGCTCCGCCAGGCTGAGCTTTTTCGAGAAGAAGGCACAGGGGCGGAGCTTCGGTGGCGTACCCAAGCGCTGAGAGAGCACCGCTCCGATCCCAGCCTCGGACGCGTCCACCTCCACTATGAACGCCAAAGAGGGATCCGGATGGGCCAACACGGGAGCCGAGGTAAACAGAGCTCTTAGGTGCCCAAAAGCCCTGTCTGCCTCAGCTGACCACTGCAAACGCACCGGGCCTCCTTCAGCAGTGAGGTAATGGGAGCCGCTATCTGACCAAAACCTCGGATAAACCTCCGTTAGTAGTTAGCAAACCCTAAGAACCACTGCACTTCCTTTACCGTGGTGGGAGTCGGCTAATTACGCACGGCTGCAATGCGATCACTCTCCATCTCCACCCCTGGAAATGGGATACCCTAGGAAGGAGACGGATTGCTGGAAAAACAAGCATTTCTCAGCCTTGACGGACGGGTCATGCTCCAACAGGCGACCAAGCACCCTGCGCACCAGGGATACATGCTCGGTGCGTGTAGCGGAGTATATCAGAATGTCATCAATATACACCACTACACCCTGCCCGTGCAGGTCCCTGAAAATCTAATCTACAAAGGCTTGGAAGATGGATGGCGCATTCATCAACCCGTACGGCATGACGAGGTACTCATAGTGCCCTGAGGTGGTACTGAAAGCCGTCTTCCACTCGTCTCCCTCTCGGATACGCACCAGGTTGTAAGCGCTCCTGAGATCTAGTTTGGTGAAGAAGCGCGCCCCATGCATTGGCTAAGTCGCTGTGGCTATGAGTGGTAGCGGGTAACTATACCTCACAGAGATCTGGTTAAAACTCCCTCCTTCTTCTTCACAAAAAAGAAACTCGAGGAGACGGGTTAAGTGGAGGACCGAATATACCCTTGACGCAGGGATTCGAAGACATATGTTTCCATAGCCTCAGTCGCCACCTGTGAAAGAGGACACACGTGACTCCTGGGAAGTGCAGCATCTACCAGGAGATTTATCGCACAATCGCCCCGTCGATGGGGTGGTAATTGAGTCACCTTCTTTTTAGAGAAGGCGAGAGTCAAATCGGCATATTCAGGGGGAATGCGCACGGTGGAGACCTGGTCTGGACTCTCCACCGTAGTAGCACCAACGGAAACCCCTAAACACCTCCCCGAGCACTCCCGCGACCACCCCGTGAGAGCCCTCTGTGGCCAAGAAACAGTGGGGTTATGACAAGTTAACCAGGGTAGGCCTAGCACCATGGGAAATGCAGGAGAGTCAATAAGGAAGAGACTAATTCTCTCCTTGTGCCCCCCCGCGTCACCATGCCCAGAGGAGCGGTGGCCTCCCTAAATATATAATAAACCTGACCCTAATGGTCGACTATCTAAGGCCTGAACGGGGAAGGGCACAGCCACGGAAACAATGGGGATCCCTAAACTATTGGTGAACAATCTATCTATAAAGTTCTCAGCCGCACCTGAATCGACGAGCGCCTTATGCTGGGAATACAGGGAAAACTCAGAAAAAGTGACATAGACAAACATATGAGCAACAGAGGGCTCTGGGTGAGAATGGTGCCGGCTCACCTGGGGTGACGCCAGAGCGCCCTGCCTGCTGCCTCGATCCCCAGAGGAACCAACCCGGCACCGACCAGCAGTGTGACCTCTGCGGCCACAGATGGTGCACAAGCTGGAACCTCCTCCGGTCTCCCTGCACCGCCCCTCCCAGCTCCATGGGTATCGGAGAGGGGTGGGGATGGAACCAACAGACCCGATCTGAACGTCCGCGGGTAGCCAGCAGGTTGTCCAGCCGGATGGACAGGTCCACCAGCTGGTCAAACGTGAGGGTGGTGTCTCTGCAGGCCAACTCCCGACGGACGTCCTCGCGCAGACTGCAGCAGTAATGGTCGATCAGGGCCCTGTCGTTCAATCCCGCGCTGGCAGCCAGGGTCCGAAACTCCAAGGCGAACTCCTGTGCGCTCCTCGTCCCCTGCCTCAGATGGAAGAGGCGTTCACCCGCCGCTCTACCCTCGGGCGGGTGGTCGAAGACTGCCCGGAAGAGGCGAGTGAACTCCTCAAATTGGTCCAACGCCGCATCTTCCTCTCTCCACACGGCATTGGCCCACTCCAGGGCTTTCCCGGTGAGGCACGAGACGAGGGCGGACCCCCATCTCACAGCCCGAAGGAGCCGGGTGGACGGTTGCCAGGTACAAGTCCATTTGTAATAGGAACCCCTGGCAGTTCGCAGTCGTCCCATCGTATTCCTGGGGCAGGGAGAGACAAATTCCACTGGGACCAGGATGAAGAGGGGCGCTCAGTGGAGACCCCGGTTGTGCTGGTGGAGGCGCTGGAAGAACTCCCTGTCTCTCCCAGCGGTCCATTGTCTGAACAATGTGGTCCATGGCGGTGCCAAGATGTTGGAGTATGGCTGCGTGCTCCCAGATGCGCTCCTCCACCCCTATACCCGGAGTACCTGCTCCTGCTGACTGCATAGTATTGGTCTGTAATTCTGTAATGCGATGCTACTACTGCTGGCGGCAGAGAAGTCAGACGCAGGAGAGCGGAAACTGATTTACAACGGTTGTGTTTAATAACCATAAACCACCGTCAACAAAATAATACAATCAATGGGTCAAACAAAACCCGGTAACTACCAGCATACCGTGCACAAGCACGACAACAAACAATTACAGACAAGGACATGGGGGGGAACAGAGGGTTAAATACACAATATGTAATTCATGGAATTGGAACCAGGTGTGATGGAAGACAAGACAAAACCAATGGAAAATGAAAAGTGGATCGGCGATGGCTAGAAGGTCGGTGACGTCGACCGCCGAACGCCCCCCGAACAAGGAGAGGGACCAACTTCGGCGGAAGTTGTGACAGAATGAGCCAATTGTAAGCTGAGGATGATTAGGTGACCATATGAGGGCCAGATTGTAAATTTAGCCAGGACACCGGCATTAACACCCCTACTCTTACGATAAGTGGCATGGGATCTTTAGTGACCACAGAGAGTCAGGACACCCATTTAATGTCCCATCTGAAAGACAGTACCCTACATAGGGAAATGTCCCCAATCACTGCCTTGGGGCATTGGGATATCTTATTAGACCTCCTACTGGCTCTCCAACACCACTCCAGCAGCATCTGGTCTCCCATCCAGGGACCAACCAGGACCAACCCTGCTAAGCTTCAGAAGCAAGCCAGCAGTGGGATGCATGGTGGTACGCTGCTGGCGAGACATACCCAGGGACTGGAGGACTGGAGTTAGCCAGGGCCTGGTGGACCGGAGTTAGCCAGGGCCTGGGGGACCGGAGTTAGCCAGGGCCTGGGGGACCAGAGCTACCTAGGGCATGGAGGACTAGAGCTACCCAGGGCATGGAGGGCTAGAGTTACCCTGGGCCTGGGGAACACCAGTTACCCAGGGCCTGGAGGATTATAGGTAACCAGGGCTTGGAGGACTAGAGTTACCCAGGGCATGGGACTAGAGTTACCCAGGGCATGGGACTAGAGTTACCCAGGGCATGGGACTAGAGTTACCCAGGGCCTGGATGACTTACAGTACCAGTCAAAAGTTTGAACACCTACTCATTAACGTTTATTTGTATTTTTTTAAACTAATTTTTACACTGTAGAATAATAGTGAAGACATTAAAACTATGAAATAACACATATGGAATCATGTAGTAACCAAAAAAGTGTTAAACAAATCCAAATATATTTTATATTTGAGATTCTTCAAAGTTGCCACCCTTGCCTTGATGACAGCTTTGCACATTCTTGGCATTCTCTCAACCAGCTTCATGAAGAATTATTTTCCAACAGTCTTGAAGGAGTTCCAACATATCCTGAGCACTTGTTGGCTGCTTTTCCTTCACTCAGCAGGCCAACTCATCCCAAACCATCTCAATTGGTTTGAGGTCGGGTGATTGTGGATGCCAGGTCATCTGAGGCAGCACTCCTTCACTCTCCTTGGTCAAATAGCCCTTGCACAGCCTGGAGTTGTGTTTTGGGTCATTGTCCTGTTGAAACACAAATGATAGTCCCCACTAAGCGCAAACCAGATAGGATGGCGTATCGCTGCAGAATCCTGTGTTGGCCATGCTGGTTAAGTGTGCCTTGAATTGTAAATAATTCACTGACAGTGTCACCAGCAAAGCACCATCACACCTCCTCCTCCATGCTTCACGGGGGGACCACACATGCGGAGATCATCCGTTCACCTACTCTGCATCTCACAAAGACACGGCTGTTGGAACCAAAAATCTCACATTTGGACTCATCAGACCAAGGGACAGATTTTCATTGGTCTAATGTCCATTGTTCGTGTTTCTTGACCCAAACAAGTATCTTCTTATTTGTGTCCTTTAGTAGTGGTTTCTTTGCAGCAATTCGACTACAAAGGCCTGATTCACGCAGCCTCCTCTGAACAGTTGATGTTGAGATGTGTCTGTTACTTGAGCTCTGTGAAGCATTTATTTGGGCTGCAATCTGAGGTGCAGTTAACGCTAATGAACCTGAACTCTGCAACAGAGGTAACTCTGGGTCTTCCTTTCCTGTGGCGGTCCTCTTGAGAGAGTTTTATCATTGCGCTTGATGTTTTTTGAAACTGCACTAAAAGAAACGTTCAAAGTTCTTGAAATTGTCCGATCTTCATGTTTTAAAGTAATGATGGACTGTCGTTTCTCTTTGCTTATTTGAGTTGTTCTTTCCATAGTATGGACTTGGTCTTTTACCAAATAGGGCTATATTCTGTATACTACCCCTATCTTGTCACAGCACAACTGATTGACTCAAACGCATTAAGAAGGAAAGAAATTCCACAAATTAATTTTTAACAAGGTACACCTGTTAACTGAAATGCATTCCAGGTGACTACTTCATGAAGCTGGTTGAGAGAATGCAAAGAGTGTGTAAAGCTGTCATCAAGGGTGGCTACTATGAAGAATCTCAAATATTTGTTTAACATTCTTTGGTTACTACATGATTCTATATGTGTTATTTCAGAGTTTTGATGTCTTCACTATTATTCTACAATGTAGAAAATAGTAATAAAAAAAATAATAAAAAAACCCTGGAATGAGTAGGTGTGTCCAAACTTTTGACTGGTACTGTATGTTTTATGGATTATAAATAACATGCTGTCTAAGTCACATCGCCTGTGTGTGTGTGTGTGTGTGTGTGTGTGTTCTGCAGTAAGATGTCAGTGAGTTATTAGTCAAAAGAAAGGAAGAAACAGAGACTTAGTTTATTACTTTCATTTACTAGTGGCTTCCCCTTGTTCGCTGTTTATTCTCTCGTGTCCTCTCTCCTCTTCCTGCCAAGAGAGAGCACATGGTTTACTGTGTGAAGTCAGTAGTGTGTGTACAGATGTATTATCATAATTTGTTCACACAGAGAATTTTCCTGCACAGCAGAAAATGTTAATTTTAGTGTATGCAAGGTTTAAAAAGGCTTCTAAAGTTTGTAATTGTCACGGTTGTGCAGCGTGTGTGTCGTTCCACATTTTATTTACACTGTGAAACTATGCAATACATATAAATAAACTGAATGCCAAAAAACAACAAACCGTGACGCAGAGGTGAAACATACACTACTCAAAATTAATCTCCCACAAACCCAGGTGGGAAAAACACCAACTTAAATATGACCTCCAATTAGAGACAATGACGACCAGCTGCCTCTAATTGGAGATTATCCCAAACACAGCCCAACATAGAAATAGAAACCTAGAACAACCCAACATAGAAGTACAAAACTAGAACATAACAACATAGAAAAACTAAACATAGAAACCCCCCTGTCACGCCCTGACCTACTCTACCATAGAAAATAACAACTTACTGTGGTCAGGACGTGACAGTAATTTAACTTTAAAACGTCAGACTTGATTTAAACAAACAAAAAAATGTAACAACCCCTACAAAAATGTCCATTATTTATAATCCACATAATAATTCACATTTTTCTGTTGCTGCAGGATTATTTTACTGCTGTGAGAATCTGGTCAAATTAAGATCCTACATCTCCTTATCTTTGTCTGTGCTTTACTTCTAGCTTGTCATCACCCCGCTGTTAAGTGTGTGTGTGTGTGTGTGTAACCATAGTAACAGTACTGTGTTTTCTGGTTCCTGTTTCAGGTCTCTGAAGAGTAACAAGATAAAGAGCTTGTCTGACAACATCTTCTCCAAATACCCACACTTGCAGAGACTGTGAGTACTAATATGAAACTGGACTAGACTGGATTTGACTGGACACGACTGGACTTATTGTCAAGTCAGTTATACTTTTGTTGTCTATTTGCATGAAAATAATTGAGTCCATGTATCAAAGTTGACGAGTCATCCTGTTAGAAAGGATATCATATCTAGTTAGAAACATGTCTGGGTTTGAGACTGTTATCCTACCGAGATAAAAATCTGGTCCAGATATATCAGGGTAACCAGGCAACCTTGGTCGGATTTGAATCCCGGCCTAGATTCTAGTTGTTGTACTAGTGATTCTTACGAAACATAGTGAACACTAGACAACGCTCTCGATACGTGGTCAAACAGCTTGTTTAATGGATTTCGTAAACACAGCCTGAGGAGGACCATCACATTCATCATTATTCTCCTTCGATGTTCACAGGGGAAATGGCAGATATATCAGGGTAACCAGGTAACCCTGGTTCCCGGAGTACCACAGGCCCTTCATGTTCATCATTTAACCGATCTGGAAGACCAGGAGTGTTGATTTTAGGCAATCACTAAACTGATTAATTAGCTCAGTTGGTCGGGTGTTTGTGCCTAGTTTGGACAGAAAAAATCCTGCAGTACCTCCAGGAACAGGGTTGCTTAGTCGTTAACCAGGTTTCCTAGGAATGAGCTAATACAAGTTAACGCAGAGTTTTCCCAAACTCTGTCTTAGGGACCCCATGGGGTGCAAGTTTTGGTTTTTGGCCCTAGAACTACACAGCTGATTCAACTAACCATCTCATCATCAAGGTCTAGATTATTTGAATCAGCTGTGTAGTGTTAGGGCAAAAACAAAAATATGTACCCAGAGGGGGCCCCAGAACCGAGTTTGAGAAACACTGAGTTAACACCTGGACCTACCAGGACAGGTCTTCACGCAAGGTAAAGTGCACCAGGTAATTTGGCAAAATGTACAATCTGATGTACAGCAACAACCTGGGGAATAATGGTACTATGAGAGGACTGACTGGTTGAGAGGACTGATTGGTTGAGAGGACTGAATGGTTGAGAGGACTGAATGGTTGAGAGGACTGAATGGTTGAGAGAACTGATTGGTTGAGAGAACTGATTGGTTGAATGAATAAAAGTGTCTGGAGAAAGCATTACAATTACAGGACTATTTGCATAAAACACGAACGTGGAAATGAATGTAAATATGCGACCAATACAATTTGGTTTTGAGAATAGTTCTACTACAGCTAAACTCATACAATATTGTACAGCGAATGTGTAATTTTGGGATATCACATAATATATTCAGGATTTTACTGTACATCCCCAATGGCAGCCTCTTCCCTACATAGTGCACTACATTTGACCAGAGCTCTGGTCTAAAGTAGTGTACTATATAGGGAATAGTGTGCTATTTTTCCTTTATTTAACTAGGCAAGCCAGTTAAGAACAAATTCTAATTTTCAATGACAGCCTAGGAACAGTGGATTAACTGCCTTGTTCAGGGGCAGAACAGATGTTTACCAGATGTTTACCTTGTCAGCTCGGGGATTCGAGCTTGCAACTTTTCGGTTACTAGTCCAACACTCTAACCACTAGGCTACCTGCTGCCCAATAGGGCTCTGGTCTAAAGTAGTACACTATGTAGGGAATAGGGTTCTATAGGGCTCTGGTCTAAAGTAGTGTACTATATAGGGAATAGGGTGCCATTTTGGAAGCGAACTTAAGAGGCTGCTGTATTTGAGGACCATTTGGGGCCTTATCCAAGGAATCCTCTAAAAAACGGTTTTAAGGCCGGTTAAATGTAGATTTCCTCCTAAGTTGACATACCCCAAAGTAATGATTTATCCTGAGAGGGCCAAAAACAATACCTAGTAATGCTTTAACTGCCAGAAAAGATTAAATATTACATTTCTGGTAATAAAATGAGTTATAAATCGCTGAGTTGTAGTCACTTTAGAGGATACAAGCTCAAGTATACAGTACAAATATGAAAAATCATAAGATTCTTTTCCTATTCAACAAAAGTGGAGTAGTAGGGCTTGAAATTGTTGAAGTGCCTTTTTAAATATAGCAACAATTAAACAACTTACATCTTTTTTTGTATAGTCAATTAAATTGGCACCATTTTATTTAACTGACGACAGAGCATTTTCTGCCTAGCGACGCAGAGTCGCCAATCAAATGCCTGCTAACTCGTTACAATTTCAGCTTTAAGCAAAAAAAAAGTGACAGTGTCCCTCTTGTGACCAAGCGAAAGTTGTTTAAACTCTACAGATTATTTTGTATTATTTTCATGCTGAGAGCTCTGTAAATCTATCTGGGAACGTCACAGCGAGATGAGTGTTTTTGCTGCAATCGCTAGACTCTCTCTCTTTCTCATATACCCTATTGTAAGCAGCGCTACAAGGTTCACAGGCACAGGAAATCAACCCTTGGTTTGGATAGGCCAGAAAATGTGATGGGTCGCTCCCTATGCAAATGAGGTGTCATATTTCACATACTGCATCTCAGCTGAGAAGTTAACAGCTGTCACGCTCGTCGTAGTAAATGGACCAAGGCGCAGCGGGTCAAGTGCTCATCTTAACTTTATTTGCAAACAATTAATTAACAAAACAAGAAACGAACGACCAGTCTTGCAGGCTAAATACAGCAGCGCTAAGAACAACCTCCCACAATTCCCATAGCAAACATGCTCCTACTTATAGGACCTTCAATCAGAGGCAACGATAAACAGCTGCCTCCAATTGAAGGCCTCAATCCCAATACCTAAACATAGAATTAAACACCCTAGAACAGATTTAGAAATAGACAAACAGAATTTTTTTAAACATTTTAGTCATTTAGCAGACGCTCTTATCCAGAGCGACTTAAAGTAGTGAATACATCTTTTTTTTAAATGCATGAAATGAAATATATATATTTTTTTGTACTGGCCCCCCGTGGGAATCGAACCCACAACCCTAGCGTTGCAAACACCATGCTCTACCAACAGAGCCACAGGGAAGGCTTGGACCAAAACCCCAGACTAATAAATCAAACACCCCTCTACATAAACACACACTCAAAACCATATAAAACAAATACCCCCTGCCACGTCCTGACCAAACTATAATAAAAAATAACCCCTTTACTGGTCAGGATGTGACAGTACCCCCCCCCCCCCAAAGGTGCAGAACCCCAGATGCACCTAACAAAAAATATCTACCAAAATAAAACCCCTAAACTAAAGGGAGGGAAGGGAGGGTGGCTGCTGTCACCGACAGCTTCCGTGCTACACTCCCCCTCCCCAAACCTCCTACAGTGGAGGTAGCTCAGGCTCTGGCCTTAGTCTGCCACCTAACCAGTCCACCTCTACTGAATACCTCGGCCTGAAGCATGTCACTGTAGAACCTGGACTGTACTCTGGGAGCTCCGGACTGTAGGGCGATTCTGGGAGCTCCGGACTGTAAGCCGACTCACTCGGTTCCGGACAGTTGGCCGTCTCTCTTGGTTCCGGACAGTGGGCCGTCTCTCTACGGGGCACTGTCGCCGGAAGCTCTGAACGAGGCACTGTCATCGGAAGCTCGGGACTGGGCTGACGCACTGGAAGCCTGGTGCGTGGGGCTGGTACTGGAGGTATCAGACTGGAGACACGCACCTCAAGGCTAGTGCGAGGAGCGGGAACAGGATACACTGGGCCGTAAAGCATTACTGGCGGTCTGGAGCATACAACCCCTACGGCCTGAGTGCTCACTCGAGCTTGGCACTTGCGAGGGGCTGGAATCATTTTCACCGGACTGTTCGTGCGCATAGGTGAGATCGTGCGCACTTCTGCATAGTACGGTGCTCCTCTGATCCTCTGTTCCCCATAATAATCACGGATAGTTGGCTCAGGTCTACTGCCTGCCCTTGCCAAACTACCCGTGTGCCCCCCCCCCCACATTTTTTGGGGGGCTGCCTCTCTGGCTTCCTTGCCAGCCGTGTTCTCCTGTAGCGTTCCCGGTCCTCTATAGCCTTTCTCTATGGTCCCACTCCGGCTAATATCTCCTCCCAAGTCCAAAACTCCCGATAGTTCACCTGCTGCTGCTTTCTCAGCTGCTTGGTCTGTTGGAGGTGGGAGGTTCTGTCACGCTCGTCATAGAAATATACAAACATAGAACATGGACCAAAACCCCGGACTAATAAATCAAACACCCCTCTACATAAACACGCACTCAAAACCATAAAACAAATACAAATACCCCCTGCCACATCCTGACCAAACTATAATAACAAATAACCCCTTTACTGGTCAGGACGTGACAACACCAGAGAGCGTTAACAGCAGAGAGTTTTAACCCCTGGTCGGGCTCCGTCCCATATGCGGGACGGACATCCAGCGAAAAATCCTATCGCCATTAGCATAACAAAATTTAATTAATTTTTTTTCTCAAATACAGGACTATCGTTTTATAGATTCACCTCTCCTGAATCGAACCACGTTGTCCGATTTCAAAAAGGCTTTACAGCAAAAGCAAAACATTAGATTATGTTAGAGGAGTATATCGTAAAAGTAGCCACAGCCATTTTCCGACCAACCACATGCATCACAAATAACCAAAAAACAGCTAAATGCAGCACTAACCTTTGACAATCTTCATCAGATGACACTCCTAGGACATCATGTTACACAATACATGCATTCCTTTGTTCGATAAAGTTCATATTTATATATAAAAACAGCATTTTACATCGGCGCATGAAGTTGACTAACTATTTTCCCTCAAATGCATCCGGTGAAACAGCGCTACAATTTACTAAATTACTATTCGAAAACATTTTTAAAATGTAATATTGTCATTCTAAGATTTATAGATGAACATCTCTTGAAAGCACCTGTCATACCAGATTTAAAAATAACTTTACTGGGTAATCACACTTTGCGATAAAAGGGGATGCGATACTCAGAAAAATAGTTACAGGTCAGCGCCATCTTGGAACAATCGCATATCAAATCTACTCTTGTATACTATTGTCAATAATCCCTTACCTTTGATTATCTTCATCAGAAAGCACTTCCAGGCATCCCAGGTCCACAACAAATGTATTTTTGTTCGAAAAAGTTAATCCTTTACATCCCAATAGCTTGTTCTTGTTAGCGCGTTCTGAAGGCTGCTCCAAAACTTCCGTCGGCCACGGGACTCCTCTTTCAATAAAATGCTTTTTTTAAAATTTATTTAGGTTTGTTCAAACATGTCAAACGTTGTGTAACATAAATCTTTAGGGCCTTTTTCAACCAGAGCTCCAATAAGAGTCAAGGGGGACGATTGCATTGTCTTTCAAAACGTTTCGAAAGGGGAGGGTAGCCAGGGGCGCCGGCGTCATAATGGTGATGGCCCTCCTCATGTGACCACTTTCCACAGCGTCTCATTCAGTCAGTTTTCACAGTAGAAGGCTCAAATCACTTTGTAAAGACTGGGGACATCTAGTGGAAGCAATAGGAAGTGCTCAATGAACCATAGCTCACGGTGTGATTTATAGGCAAAGTGATGAAGTTGAGTCCGCAATTCAGAATTCCACATCCTGTTACGATCGGTCTCGGGGTTTTGACTGCAATATGAGTTCTGTTATACTCACAGACACCAGTCAAACAGTTTTAGAAACTTTAGGGTGTTTTCTATCCACAAGTATTAATTATATGCATATCCTAGCTTCTGAGTTTGAGTAGGAGGCCGTTTAAAATGGGCACGATTTTTTTTCAAAAATCGCTGTAGCGCCCCCTATCCTAGGCGAACGACAAGAGGTTAACAGCAGAGAGTTAACACCAGAGAGTTAACACCAGAGAGTTAACACCAGAGAGTTAACACCAGAGAGTTGCATGTGAAGCAGGACAACCAGAATGTTCAGACAGGTCAGTCTGAAACGGTCCAGAAATGGTCACTACTTTTGCCCAGGACCTATATCCACAAAGCGTCTCAGGGTAGAAATGGTCCTAAGTGCTGAAAATAGAGACATTTTGCTCCTACATCCCAAATAAGGTTATTAAGAGCGATGCAATAGGGGAAACGTTTTAGGGTCTCTGAAGAATGGGATGGTTCTTTGAAGAACCATACAAATTTCCCAAACCAGAAATGTTCCCGGCCCTCCAGAAGTGGAATTGAGTAGCCCAGCTGTAGGGTTTTAAGGTCTGGGTTTGCCAACATGGCCATACTCGCAATCGTATGTGTAAGTTGACAGTTGATAGTAGGAATGCCAAACAAAAAAATAATAATAATTGACAAAGTACCTCTCAGCATGTTCTGACTGCAAAAAAAATGCTACAGATTAGGAACAGCGCGGAGGGGTGGGTGTGTCTGTCCTCAACCTGCAGAATGCGTATCATCAGCACATCAGCATTTCATCATATTTCCCATCACCACGCTTGTTAGATATTATGCACATTGATAGCTTGATTAGTAAACGTCCTCGCCGTGTTATTTATCATAGTAGCAGGAAGCAGCAATCCTACATGATCAGATCCAAAACATGCAAGGAAAAATGATTGGGTGAAATTATGAAGCGACTGGATGGCGAAACACAGCTTCACTCTATCCAATCAGAGCTGCAGGATCTAAGTATTGCCCGCCCCTTCTCGTTATAGACAGGCAAACCAGCCAATTGAGTTATTTAGACCACGTGGAAAAAGTGTCAAACTCATTACGCGGAGGGACAAGTGTCTGCAGGTTTTCGCTCCTCCCTTGTACTTGATTGATGAATTAAGGTCACTGTTACGAATCCCTTTGGCCCTGCAGTCTAGGGGGGGATGGAAACGAGACCCGTAACATAAATCATGCAAATTATAATCGTGACAAGTAACAGTGAGAACAAAAACCACAGACAACTGAAATCTACCGTCAAACTCTAATGGTTTATTTTAAACACACGGTAAAGGGGTGTGAGAAAAGGGGCTGAGCTGGACCCAAGCAAAGAAACAATAAGCCAAAAACACCCCTAAGTGTCTAGCCTATTTCAAGAACAGCTAGCTAACTAACCAAAAATACAGTGGGTGGTCCGCCCAGTTCTAACTAGGGTACTTAGACACAGTATTCCTACGGGTAATGTATGCCCATGGGCGACTTGTCTTGGTACCCCCTTTTCTCACCAAACAAACAAACAGTCAAACAACAAAACAATACTCACAGGATTACCGGACAAATGTGACATGTAGTTGCAAAAACAAACTAGATCAATACAGAGATAAAGGGGACACAGCGAGCGATTGAGAGAATGAACACAAAGATTGATCTGGGGAGAAAACAACTGACTGGGTTTTTAAACCAAGGGAAAGGGGCTGTGATTGGGTGAGGGAAAAGGAGCAGGTGTCTTCTGATTGGGGACTGATTGATGACTGATTGGGGGAGTGATGATTGTCACCTGTGAGGAGGAGAAGGAGAGAAAAGAAATACAAATACCGGATACACACTACCTGTATCCGTAACAGTCACTAATTAGTAAGGAACTCCCTTCACATGGTCTTAATTGAAAGGAAAAAACTAAAACTCACGGACACCAGGCCCTCTATAGAATGACTTTGACAACACTGACATAGAACCTCACACATGACTGACTGACATAAAATGCGTACGGACACCCGAAAATGATGAATAATTACCCAAAAATATTCTGATCATAAAATCGTAAAAATAAAGAATAACCCTTGAATGATTAGGTGTTACAAAACGTTTTTACCAGGATGTAGTTCAACATCTAAAACTCAAGACTAAGGTCGCTTGTCAAAAGCCTAAAACGATCTAAAACAAAGATACTTTTGTTGCATAAAGATACTTTTGTTGCATAGGGACGTCTGTCTTTTTGCGTTTTACCCCAAATCCCTTGTGACACGTACTGAAATGTCCTCGTCTCAGTGGGACTTCTTGGTTTAGATATAAGGTAAAAAAAAATATATATATATATATATATATATATATATATATATATATATATATATAGCTTGTGTTTTTTTTCTTCCCTTCTGTGGCGGCTCATCAAATCACATGCATTCCAACGCAGGTCCCAGGTGCAGTTCGTTAGTCTGGGAAAGAGTAATGTTTTCATATTTTACACACTAACCTGTCATATAGTGATCTGTAATAACATTATCTGACATCTCTCAGGGAGAGATTCACTATTTAATATAGCTACTATCAATCACACACAGAAAAACACAAACAAACACACACAGACATATATACACACACACACATACACACACACACACACACACACACACACACACACACACACACACACACACACACACACAGATAGGAATGCACATTGCTGTTTTTTATTCATCAGGCTGGAGGTAGCCTAGCGGTTAAAGAGGTTGGGCCAGTAATTGAAAGGTTGGCGGGGTCCCATACATTTTTTAAAATATTATTTTTTTTTACTTTTGAAGGAACTCAATCCAGCTTTTAACTTACTCTTGAAAGCCGTAATAGTAGAATGCACAAGGTCTATTTTTCAGAAATTTGGTTGTGTATCATCAGTTTTCCTCTTGTTAATCGTTGTCTATCTATTTATAACTTGTTAGAAATGTCCAGGTCAACTAGTCCATGTCAGCTAATGTTTATTTTAGTTGTTTTTAGACCATAGATATTGTTGCCATTTTATTTTATTTTTTTATCACTCAAATATCATACATTAGGAATATACATTACACATGGCGAAATGTTTTGGAAAGTTTGTTGCTTTGAAAGTGTATTGAAAAGTTTTTTAGTTGGTTAGCTACTTTTTTGAGTTTGAGATCGTGCGACGCGGGTGGTATCAGTCTCTGGGACCACTACTATCTGTCCAGTGATCCTGCCGACCAAGGCCGGGGCTGACGAGCTATTTGTCCCTAGCTGCTAGCTAGCTGCTTATTAAGCTAGCAGGGTTTTCTTGAGGGCTCGAATGCAGCCCGCAACGCGGTTAGCCATAGTAGCTGGGACCGCAGATTGTCCCGGGCTTGTGGCTGTCTAGATTCTTGCTGTTTGTGGCTTTCAATCTTCCCTGTGACCTACCCTGTCTGGAACAGTGAGGAGTAATATCATAATTTATGTTACTACTCCCCACACCCACCTCCTCCAGTTTGAATTAAGGCAAAGGTTCGTAGGTCATGTTAGAGTTTGTTTACAGCGTTTATCAAAGAGATGCAATTTGCATATCCGGTATTAGTTATTCACCAGAGAGTCTGTTATTATGGTCCCGATGGATGGAATATGGTGTTTGTGTTTGTGTGTGTGTGTGTGTGTTTCATTATGATCCTCATCCTTTATTCATTAAGTTACCACACACACACACACACACACACACACACACACACACACACACCTAACAAGTCATGTGTGATTGACTATAAAGACCTTCACCATGCTGTTAAGCACTAGACTGGCGGATAAGCCCTGCCACCACCTCTGGGTTGGCATCCATTCCAACTGGGTTAACACTGTACTGGGTTAACACTGTACTGGGTTAACACTATACTGGGTTGGGACAGTACTGGGTTAAAACTGTACTGGGTTGTGATTGTAAAGAGTAAACACTGTACTGGGTTGGGACTGTACTGGGTTAACACTGTACTGGGTTAACACTGTACTGGGTTGTGACTGTACTGGGTTAACTCTGTACTGGGTTGTGACTGTACTGGGTTAACACTATACTGGGTTAACACTATACTGGGTTAACACTGTACTGGGTTGTGACTGTACTGGGTTAACTCTGTACTGGGTTGTGACTGTACTGGGTTAACACTATACTGGGTTAACACTATACTGGGTTAACACTGTACTGGGTTGTGACTGTACTGGGTTAACACTGTACTGGGTTGGGACTGTACTGGGTTGGGACTGTACTGGGTTAACACTGTACTGGGTTGTGACTGTACTGGGTTAACACTATACTGGGTTAACACTATACTGGGTTGGGACTGTACTGGGTTAACACTATACTGGGTTAACACTATACTGGGTTAACACTGTACTGGGTTGGGACTGTACTGGGTTAACACTATACTGGGTTGGGACTGTACTGGGTTGGGACTGTACTGGGTTAACACTGTACTGGGTTGGGACTGTACTGGGATGGGACTGTACTGGTTTGGGTCTGTACTGGGTTGGGACTCTACTGGTTTGGGACTGTACTGGGTTGGGACTGTACTGGGCTGGGACTGTACTGGGCTGTGTTGTAGCTAGAAACATATGTTATGTACCACAAACTGAATGACTTCATGTTATTTTAGAACGGGAAGGCCATTAACAATTATGTTTACTATTTCCTGGTGAAGGAATGTTGAACCGCTGTGCTTGACTTAACGATGTGTTTGTGTTTGTTTCTTCTCCCAGGTTCCTACAGAACAACAGCATCCAGACAATCTCCACTCAAGCCTTCAGTGGACTCTACAAACTAGAGAAACTGTGAGTACTGACATACCTCTTTACCACTTACTGAAGACAGAGGGGGACAGAGAGAGAGAGAGAGCGGGGTGGGGAAAGAGAGGGAGAGAGAAAGAGAGGTGGAGAGAGAGGGAGGGAGAGAGAGGTAGAAAGAGGGAGAGGGAGGGAGAG